>NC_091125.1:137369120-137639120 GCF_040183065.1 Periplaneta americana
GTAATTTTAAAGACACAAAAACGTCATAGAAACAAAAAGAATATGTAAGAATAAATAATAGGGAAGTGAGGATGAGCTTAGCTTGGTTGAGACTAGGAATATGGAAATTGGAAAATAGGAGAGGTACCATAGAGAAGGATATCTGCCCTCTTTGCGGCATGGGAGAAGACGCGTTCCATATAGCATTAGAATGTCAAGAAACAGACAATAAAAGGAAAAAGTGATTAGATAAAAAAATTTAGAGTATTAATAGATATAATAATTTATTTATTTTATTTATTTATTGATATTTATGTGATAATAATAATAATAATAATAATAATAATAATTTTATTTTCCCTGGCAGAGTTAAGGCCATCAGGCCTTCTCTTCCACTCAACCAGGTTCAAATCACATACAGAAAAATACATACCGGTATACGTAGCATGTAAGAAAATATGTTAAGTTTTTTACTAATATAAGAGAGTTAAAACAATTAGGTAAATTTTTAATGATAATAAAACTGAAATGGGAAGAGAAAGTTAAAATTAAAGGTGTATTAAATCAATCTTTTTAGTGTGTGTGTGTGTGTGTGTGTGTGTGTGTGTGTGTGTGTGTGTGTGTTGTCTCCTGCTTAGAGAATAGGGTGTGGTATATAGATAAGTTTAGGAGAGGGGATGTGTTTAGATAGCATCTAATTGAATGTGTTATGTTAATAATAATAATAATAATAATAATAATAATAATAATAATAACAATAATAATAATACTGAACTACTTTTTAAGTATGTAAGACTTGGCATAGGTGAATATATATATATATATATATATATATATATATATATATATATATATACACATACATACATATTCAACCGACCTGTTACAATTCTATATTACCCCAAATCTGCCTTATTTTACAATTTCATTCACCTATGCCAAGTATATATATACATACATACATCGTATCATATATCATATAATCATATTTAAATTTAATTTAATTTAAATGAAAACCATCAGTTTAGATATTGTGGGGAAAGTTTAAAACCAGTATTAATTAATTAATTAAATTTACTAACTTAAATGCTCAAATGTCTTTCACTGTTGGCTAGACAGTAATACAGCCTATTTCGCAACTCTTCTACATAGCACTGCTATAGTATCATAAAATCATACATACATAAAGAACGTTAATCCAAACTTCGGCTTTTATTATCCCCTCTCCTGTTTTAAATTTTTAAAGAACAATTTTACAATGCACAGCCGCCACGGTAGCCTAATGGCTAGAGCACTGGACCTATAATCCTGTGGGCCCGGGTTCGATCTCCGGAATACTTGCGACTTGGGTTCGGCAAGCCCGTAGTCCAGGTAACACAGGGGTTTTCTCTGGGAGCTGCGGTTCCCCTGTGATGTTCCAACAAATCTCCATCATCATCTCATCGCGGGTGTAACGTAGACTGGTAGAGATAAGACCATCAGATAAGATAAGATGAGATAAGACCATTCTCTTCTTCTCGGTTCTTTCGCTGTATTTTGTATGGTATGCTTTATCTTTAATGACAGCTCAAAATTGCGAAGTTTTTTTTTAAATTAAAACCAACAGCACCTCCAGCTATTCTGCTCGAAATGGTAAAGGACAAACTGTCAGTGTACGCTCTTGGACCTCGACACTACAAATCGATTTCTTCCTTATTAACCCCTTCAGATCTGATGTACATTATAGTGTACATTGTTTCTTTCTTTTTTTTTTCTTTTTTTTTTGTAATGTCTTCGATATTTTAAAATATTTTGAAAAATTCAGTGTGATAGAAATGGAGAATATTATTTTTGAAACATTTCTATACCTGAATTAAAAATAAAATTTCAAATTTTGGGGCCCCCAGAGATCAAAACTGTCCCCAAATTTTTATTTTCTGTGAAGACTTGATTTGGGAATTTTGGATCCCCAGAATGATTATGTGACCAGTTATTTTATTTTTTTTTTTCAATTTTGTTTAATATAAATTCAGGTCTGAAGGGGTTAACTTACTTGTATATTTGATGTTGTTTTTCTTTGGTTTGTTTGTTTATTTATTTTCTGTTTATTTTCGTATAAATTTATATACATGGTATTTTCCTTCTTACTTTCTTTTACTGTTTATGTTCTTATATATTATTTATTACACGCGTTCTTTCCTTCATCCTTGTCCCCTACTCCTCTTCACGCTTTCCTTTCGTCATCCTTGTCCCCCTCCTCTTCACGCTTTCCTTTCGTCATCCTTGTCCCCCTCCTCTTCACGCTTTCCTTTCGTCATCCTTGTCCCCCCTCCTCTTCACGAATTCCTTTCGTCATCCTTGTCCCCCCTCCTCTTCACGCTTTCCTTTCGTCATCCTTGTCCCCCCTCCTCTTCACGATTTCCTTTCGTCATCCTTGTCCCCCCTCCTCTTCACGATTTCCTTTCGTCATCCTTGTCCCCCTCCTCTTCACGCTTTCCTTTCTTCATCCTTGTTCCCACTCCTCTTCACGCTTTCCTTTCTTCATTTTTGTCCCCCCACTCCTATTCACGTTTCCCTTTCTTAATTGTTTTCCCCTCTTCCCTTCACACTTCTCTTTTTTTTTCAACAGATTCCCCCCCCCCCACACTCGAATTCACACTTTCCTCTCTTTATCCTTTTCTTCCATCCTCTTCATGCTTCCCTTTCTTCATACTTTTCTTCTTCTCCTATTCGTACGAGTACTTCACTTTTCCTGCTCCTTCATCATTTTTCTTCTTACTTCACCTTCTCCATCCGTTCCTCTTGCACTTTTCCTGTTCTTTATTCTGTCATCACATTCTTCTCCTCCTGTCTCACTTTCCTCTGTGTCTTTCTTCTCCCTCATCCAGTTTCTGCCCATTCTTTTTATCCTCTTCCTGCTTGTTTCCAATCTTTCATACTTAAATCCTATTTAAGTTATTAAATTTATGTCATCTTGAACTGTATTATATATTTACTCACACAGAAATAAATAAAAACAAGAAAGAAAGGAAGAAATTATTCCACTACATTGTTCATTAAAACGGGATGGAAAATAAACAGCCTCTGGTAAAAATACAAATACGAAGAGCAGACTTCATGCTTCACGCATTCAAAAGCACGGATGCCCTTGTAAGACAATTTTCTTTCACGGAGAACTGACCAAAAATGTCATATAGGTATTTCTGAATAAAACTTGGGACATTGCTTGAGACAGGATCAGTTATCTATGACGCGTTGCCTGGCAACCAGGTGCCGCCTCCTTTCTTCACCTGTTGCATGGCACGTGATCAATACTTGATAAGTGTGGCCCGGAGCGTCTTGTTCAACAAATTAAACCTGGCCCGCTGTGACGTCACATGGGTTCTTCTCAGATATATACCGCAGAGTCGCTCCATCCTTTTAACCCCGACAGGAGTGAGAGATGTGTTGGCCACTTTGTCCCTATGCTGAACACAGACGAAATCAATATAGCACTTTGGTCAGAAAGAAGCATTGAATTATCTATCATACTTGATGTTTATTATAATATATATGTAGGTCTACGTGTGTGCAATTAAGTGTTTTGTTCATTTTTTTTATGCTTTAAAATTTAAATCATTTTACTTATGTTCATATTAATAAATTGTTATTGTTTAGGCGAAGGATGCCTTTTATTTATTCACCTATTATCCAATAAGGCGGCCGGGTAGCTCAGTTGGTAGAGCAGCTGGCTACGGACTGGAAGGTCCGGGGTTCGATCCCACGTGGTAACAGGATTTTTTCTCGTTGCCAAACTTTCAGAACGGCCCCGAGGTTCACTCAGCCTCCTATAAAATTGAGTACCGGGTCTTTCCCGGGGGTAAAAGGCGGTCAGAGTGTGGTGCCGACCACACCACCTCATTCTAGTGCCGAGGTCATGGAAAGCTCTACCTCCATGCCCCCCAAGTGCCTTCATGGCATGTTACCTTTTTTTTTTTTATTATTCAATAAGGTTTTTCCGACCATTATCCATGGTTTAGGGACGTTTACAATACTCACCCTCTTTCCGCGTTTTTCTTCACTCTTTTTAATTTCCTATTCATCTCTGGACAAGGATCGCCAGGGACAGAGTGCAGTGGAAAACTCTAGGGAGGGAGATTGCAAGGTGTAGGCCTAGTGCAGTGTAGTGAAGTGCTTCAGACACAAAGTGGCAAAATAGTGTGGCGGAAATGTAGACTAGGAGGCAAACACGCACACCAAGAACTAGAGAGACAAATACTATAAGATTAGTAGTATATAGTATTATAAATAGTATAAGAATACACGAGAATTAGCTCAGGAAGTCATTAGGTAACTAGGCCTTAAGACATAGGAAAACCACTTAAGCTCACACGGATTGACTCCCCATGTGAGTAAAAAACCGAGGTACCCCTATGTAAGCAGGAGGCCCTTGCCCTGAAGGGATTTTATGGGCTTATTATTATTATTATTATTATTATTATTATTATTATTATTATTATTATTAGTCTTGGCAGCTCCATCTCTCTTATATGGCTCAGAATGCTGGACCCTAACAGAAAACCAAAAACACAAAATAGAAGTATGAGAAATGAGATTTTTGAGATCGGTAGCTGGATACAGAAGAACAGACAGACAATATAATGAAACGATAAGAGACGAATTGAACATATTCAACTTAAATAATGAAATAAAAGAATACCAAGAAAAATATTATGAACACGTACAAAGAATGCCAGAATATCGCATTCCTAAAAAGATTCTAGAGTACAAACCCAAAGGCAAGAGAGACAGAGGGAGGCCTACGAAGAGATGGACGGAACAGGTCGATAGGCTTAATCCCTGTGGATGATGATTATTATTATTATTCCGAGGCTTATTGTAGGGATTCGTAACAAGCTGTTTTTTTTACGGTGATGGGTTGTTAGCCCTTCGCCCAACCCCCAGGCTGGAGGACCACCCCTTATCGGTTGTCCACGACTGCTTATTCAATATATTCGCAGCTACCCTCCATATCTGGAGGCCGTCTCCTCTATCCGCAACCTGAGGACGCGCCATGCCGTGGTAGCACGTATGGGCGAATCCAGAAATGCATACAGAGTGTTAATTGGAAGACCGGAGGGAAAAAGACCTTTAGGGAGGCCGACACGAAGATGGGAGGATAATATTAAAATGGATTTGAGGGAGGTGGGTTATGATGATAAAGACTGGATTAATCTTGCACAGGATAGGGATCGCTGTCGGGCTTATGTGAGGGCGGCAATGAACCTTCGGGTTCCTTAAAAGCCATTTGTAAGTAAGTAAGTATTATTATTATTCATCTCTCTTTCCCATGATCTTTTTTCTAGTCTTCTCTACTCTACATTTTTAATTTAATTCCTCCCCCCCCTTTTTATAGTGAATTTTGTAATTCTCTTTTTCTTTCCATTCCTCCGACTTCGTTTTATAGGTCTTACTTCTCTATTTCCTTTATACAATTCTCTTTCTTTCATTCGTTTTCCCTCTTCATTTCACATTTTTCTATTTTATGCCTCTTTCTTCGTTATCGTTACCGAGTCCACAAAGGATGCAGATGTGGCAGTGTTTAAAGGCCCAGAGCGCTTTAGGTTGACGGAAATGGGCAGCTATTCAAAAGTTCTTCCACCTGGAGTCCTGTGCAAACTCCCAAAGTTATCAACGAACTTTGTAAATCACTCTGTAGGACGCAGGAAGGACGATAAGTCAAACAGCTTAGACTGCACACCTAGTGGCAGGAGACGGTGATAAGAACCAAAATGACGTAAATCAACAAATAACTATGTTTGGCGCCAGAGAATCCCATATAGACATAATTCATGATCAGACTAATAATGTTTAATCATTTAGTTATTTGTTTATGACCATACTACCGCTTCATGGCGCCTGAGGAATTCTCATACCTTAAGATGATGCGCTAATGAAAAGTCGAATTTTAACAAATTTTATCATTTTTTTATTTTAGCGCTAAAAATGTATGGTTTCATGAGTAGTATTTTATTGAAAATTGTATCACAAGATCTTAATTTTATGTTCACTTTTTATAATTTGATAGAAGTGGTGTTAATGCACGAGTTATATGTAACCAAAACTTCAAAATTAATTATCTCAAGAAATAAATTTTCTACATTTTCAACAAGTATTCCTTTTATTTCCCAGTGGTTAAAACTAGAGTGATTAAATTTGAGATACTTATTCATTAATATCTCTTTTGTGAAATGGAGCATTTAATTGGCTGTATTCAGCGTAGTTTTATTTATAGAGAATTATACGTAAAGCAGTGTTATATTTTTATTAATGTTTAAGCACTGAAGAAATTACATACATACATACATACATACATACATACATACATACATACATACATACATACATACATACATACATACATACATACACTACCGGTCAAAAGTTTTCGATCACCTATCAGAACTATGGATTTGTGGTTAAAACAGGGATTTCGTTTTGAATATTCTATAATATCATAATGCTAGAGAGAGAAAATATTTATTTTGTTGGTCTATTCAGTTTTTCCGATGTGTTTGTACATTGAAATAAAGTAGGCTTATATAGTTGTTTTCATAGCTGATTGAAAACTTCTGACCGGTAGTGTATATACTCGTATTACAAATGAACAAATTAGAGTAGGGCATTACTAGTGCTCCATTTCACAAAATGCAGTGTCACCTTTAAGAAAAAAATCAGATGTTTTAAAATATTATTTTAATTATTTATTTATTTCTAGAAATAGGATTTTCACTAAGAAATTTAAAGAAATGAGTTTAAGTTTTTAAGTGTTTGAGAAACGATCGGAATTTACAATGTTTAATTATGATATTTAATAATAATTCAGTAAATATTTCAACTTTCTACTAGATCAAAAATTGTCGATTTTAGAAATTTCAGTAACGTAACGTCTTAAAGATGATGTTAGGAAGAATTTTCATTGTCGTCACAATTAGCAGCATGAGTGGAGTGAATAAAAATTACTAGTACTAGTAATTATTGCTAGTTCATACAAGTATTAGTTTTTTTTTCTTAATTTTGCGTGGATAATATTTTACTAGTATTTATAAGTCAATACAGGATAGGCCTAAGCTCCAGCAACTACTTCCTGTACAACTGTGTAAACTACATATTACAGGCCCTAGTAGATTATGATTTTTTACAACAATTATTATCAACACTGATTAAAAAGTTCGCCATTTCTTTTAGACAATCAACAGTGACTATGAGGTTTAGAGCCTATTTAACCTCAATTTTCATTTAAGAAATTCTAAAAATAATTTAGTTATTTTAAGTCATAATTTAATGAATTTTAGTTATTCAGTGTGAGCTCTTACTCCGAAAATAGTGCGAGGTAATGAGATTCGATTTGCATGCACTTGTGCGGAGTATCTTTAACATCCAGGAACATTTTAAAATCTAAGAAAAATGTCCATCTTCTGATAGTTGGTTAAGGCACCTCGTCCTGTTTCATTACTTCCTTTCAAGAATAATAAAAAATTTCATATTTTGCCTACCTCTATTTATAGGCATAATAGTTATTTAATAACTAGGGTAGAAAATGATACTTTTGTGTACGAATGAGACGTTTAGTCTACGGACGAGACGTTAGCCGACTTCTGAATTTCAAAACTTATTAAATAAATCAAACATTGACATTTTTGTAGGCTAGAAGTCACGGCCTACTAATACTACATTGTCTTTGTACTAGGTCTAGAACAGGCGTTTTCTCAACCTGGTGCTCGCAAGCACTACTGTGCTCTTTTAATGACATTTGGTGCTCTTGTATGAGAGTAGAAATGTGCTAACGAGCACGAACGTTCCTGAAATCCTTTTTCAATGCAAACTTTGTTGTACGAAGCGGAACAAATACTGTTCCTATACATCCATTATAGCCTGCTACTTTAGCAACCTAACAGGCTTTTTCGTATTTCAAATTGTTTAATCCCTTTCAATTTTCAATCAGAAAAATCAAGATTATTCAAGACAATGACATGGCGGCTGCTCGTAAGGAACTTCAATTGATAGATCTCCAGTCTTCCTTAGCGCTGAAATATTTGTTTTTAAAAGGAAAAACGAAATTCATAACCTTTAGTAAGCAGAAGATACAAGAAGGTCCCAAATACTATGGAGTTTTTAATTTCATTTATTATATTCCATAGATCTTACATGAGCAATGAAGCTTTAAGATGTGGAACAAGTCAAAATTTTACAATATAACAGTTACATTTTTACAATATTTTGGCGAGATGTAGTGAGATGAGGTGAGGCGTTTTTCGCAAATCTGTAGCTATATTCGCGACGACCTATCTAAGCGAAAGAAAAGAAAAAAAAAACTTTTTCACTTATGAATTACCTCCATAACAAAGCGAGATCAAGATTAATTTATTCATTCATATCTAAGTGGCTTATCCTTGGACATCACTGAAATTTTGAATAACATCCAAGTTCAAGGATCTCATTACCACGGTCATTGTTTTAAAAATGTGTATCTTATTATTTAATTTAATTATGTATTCATATATTAAATCTATTCTACTTCAGGGTGCTCGCTCATTTAGTATTACGTATAGCCGGTGCTCACTATCTTTAAAAGGTTGAGAACCCCCGATCATGATTCTTGTGCAGCTATAGTAGGTATTGTCTTTATAGTAGGGCTAAGTTATAACGTCACGAAGTTGTTTGTCTATCATTTCTGTTTCTGTAAGTAAAGCTAAAATATTTATCTGTTAGCATTTTTAGTAGATTAGCATTTTTAGTAGATTAGGAGGAACCGACTACAATTTATGTGTTCATAGTTGGCGATGTGTTGATATTGAGAAGTGATAGTTTGTTTTCATAATGTTTCGTCATAGCTGTTCATCCTCCTGAGTCCTCAGATCACAGTATACTATACTATACTTCACACATGATTATGATATAAGATGTGTGTGCAGAGACCCGAAGTATAGTAGAATATACCTGCATTTGTGCCCTAACTGTAATCTGCAGAATTGTTTCAGAATTTTTTCTCAGGTTTCATGTCTGTGACATTTTTTTAAGTGTAAAATTATATTGAACTTAAAAAATAAAGCAACAAGTGTCTCAGGTCTCAGGACTCAGGAAGATGACTGTAACAACTTTGCGACATTTGTACGGAAAAGTGAATCGTAACAATGTTTTTGCCGGATGTGTACAGCAAACAAGAACTTTCTAACCAATAATGTGCTATGAAAAACAGCAGTTTCCATGTAGATGTGCCAAGTAATATTTTATTTTTAAATCTTGTATGAGGAGAAAGCATACATGGAACGATGGGATTTCAGAAAGGATTAAAACCTAAATTAAAGAGACAAGGAGATAAATTGTAGAGAAAGTCCACCGAAGACAAAGGCGGTGAACAAGGAGGAGAATAAGAATAAACAAAGAAATAAGAGTACTTATAGATGCCACACCTTAAGACAAAGAAATTACGTTATCAGTTTTGTACCGACAAGCGAACTGTTCATTCGTGAAGCGTGAGGATACGCAAACACACTTCTTTTGTTTTCCAGCAGCGAGAAGGCTTAGGTCGTTGCCTGGCAACCAGGCTGAGCGAGTCGGCTTGTTTTTACGTGGACGCATTTTGGATTCGAGAGTCCCTTGTTATTCTGATCGTGTGGTTTTGGCTTGAGGGATAAGCCCTCCGTGCTCTTAATTTCGACGTGTGTGAGCTGGTGGCAGTGACGTCACGTGGTCTTGGTCCAACCCCTTCCCACCCCCAGAATTAGTCGGCGAGCGTCAGAAAGCTCTGTGATACGGGCGGCAGTGGCTTGGCCTGATCAATAATACCCCGCCATCTATTTTTCATTTCGGGGCTTCCCCGGACCTAGTGGAAAGGGAAACATGACTATCCATTGATAATTATTGATATTGCTTCGTGTATGAACACACGTTAACGTCATTCATTCTCCGTCTCTATCTCACTTTCTCTAAGGCTTCGTCCACGACTTGTATTTTTTTCGATGCTTGACTCTCATCGATAACTTTAATGTAAATTTTGACACTAGAATGTAACAACCACCTAAACATGTCTGAGGAATACATTTATCTCTAATCTAACCTCAACTAGTAATCTAATCCAATTTCAGCTATCATAAGTTACAGCTTGTACAGAGCGAGTAAAACCTAAGTTACCGGCATTATTATCGAGCCAAGAGGTTACTTTTTGAAGGGAAGCGCGTTGGATTTTACCGGTAGTTGCTTATCTTAACCCCGAAAAGAACACAACGAGTCCGTTTTCTTTATTAGTTAATACATTAAGGCCCAGTTGTAGCCTACGATCACGGAATAAATCTTGGAATAGTTATTCGTAGAATAGCCTAACTATAGAATAAATGGACTACAGTGTTGTATGACGTTCGTTTATTCCAAGGTTACCTATTCCATAGTTAGCCGAATTGTAACAGAGGTTGGCAACACTTTAGATGGTGTTTTGTTTTATGAAGAGCGGTAATTGTTTACACTATTTTGTCTACGGAATTTATTATAAAGAAATGAGTAAATCAAAACGAATTAGAAATCAAAACTATAATATTGAAGATACACTTAAGCCAGTTGAGATGGTGACTGATTATCGGAACGTGCTGGAAAACAAAAAGACCGATGCCATAACCTCAAATCAAAAGGTAAGAGCATGGGAGTCTATCGTTAGGTTATTTAATGCTCAGACAACTACCTACAGAAATGCAGAACAGCTTCGTCAGAAGTACGATTCAATAAAGAAAGCGGCAAGGAAATATGTAGCAAAAAAGAGACAGTATAGGCTTCAGACGGGCGGAGGTCCTGCAGATACAGTTAAAACAAATACGTTATTTTAAAAAGTACTTGAATGATCAAATTCTCTGCGGAAGGACACGACAGCATATATGATTCCGATGCTACTTTCATGGCAAGTGAATTAAATAGTGGTTTCGTCTTAGAAGAATTTAATGTAGATGAGCCAATAGAAGTGATATTAGAATCTGCCTCAAAAGCAGTGACTGCTATTAACGTTGCGAATGCTCATGATGACACTGGTCCTGAAGTGTCAACTATGGAGTAAATATACTCCACAAATGCTGAAATCTCCCTTACATCCCGTTTTACAAGCAAAGAAATGTGCAAGTGTGGAACAGGAACCGATATCTAGTGACAATGGCAAGCAAAACATGTCTCTTCTTTCATCACATGAAGAATCTTCTTCCACAAACATATCATATCATATCATATTCATTTAATAGGTCAGGTCTATGCCTTATTTTCTTTTGTTTCCGCATTCTCAAAAATACATTATATAATAAATTCATCATCACTATCGGAATTATTGACGTCTTATGCTGCTGCCATTTTATATTTTATTCTCTAGACTAGCCGCACCCGTGCGCTCCGCTGCACCCGTTAGAAATAAATATAAAGTAATTACATAATTAAAATAGGACATTTGATCCAGGGAACATTCGTGTTTGATAGAAGGATAAATCGTTTAATATGTTACTCAATTTAAATTGCATCCAAATAATTAAAATGCGATCATTTTGGTCCAGACACACTCATTTGGTGCAATGACAATTCCTTGAACATGTTTCTTAATTTTTATTACATGCAACCATAGTTTAATGGAGATTGACATCATTTAGATTTAATGCGTATATTTTATTTTACTTGTTATAGGTTTCCATTGAATTATGGTAATAACTTAATTTTAACTCTTGTTTTCTACGTATTCAGTAAATGGCGCTTGGCCCACTATGATTCTGAACCCTTCAAATAACTTAAATTATATTATATAATATTACATATTATATTATATTATATTATATTATATTATATTATATTATATTATATTATATTATATTATATTATATTATATTATATTATATTATATTATATTATATTATATTATATTATATCAGAAGTTACTGTAATAACATCATAGCATTATGTCCATCTAGAGAAACTACAATTTCCAATGGTGATTATACAAATCGGTTAATTTAGCTTCCGATATTACTTCATACGAACACAGAAACATTCTCTGTGGGCTATCTTTCATAACTTTCGATTGTTGATGTCCAAGGCCCCTTATAGACGAAGTCATTTGTTTTTTAATTCATTACACGGCCTTAGATGGCAGCTATTTTAATTTTAAAACTCATTTATCTCATTAAATATCAGTCCTATCAAAATTTTTCAAGGAATAAAACTTATCGGAAATTATTTTTAAAGAAACTTTTGTTATGTAACATTTTTCACAAAAATCAATAATAAGCGAGATATTTCGATTTATTTAATTCAGGCCCCCTTATAACCCCCCTTTTAAATAATGTATTTTGAATGCCATTTAGCCTAAAATCTAAGTTACAACGAACATAATTTATATTCTAATTTTCATCTAAATCCGTTCAGCCATTATCGCGTGAAAAGGTAACAAACATACAGACAGACAGACAGAGAGACAGACAGACAGACATACAAACAAAAATATCAAAAAAATGATTTTCGGTTTCAGGGTGGTTAATTATATATGTTAGGACCAATTATTTTTGGAAAATCGAAAATTACCAGAAAAATTTCGGCTACAGATTTATTATTAGTATAGATATCTTTCGTCTTTATATTTGGCACGATAATATCTATTTCGGTAACCTCGTATCTGGCATATTCTTCACGTGATTTTGAATAATTTTCGTTTTCTTGAATGTAGAGATTCCCTAGAATAACGTTCAATTTTTGACCTAACTCCTCATATTAATATCCTACGAATTATTGTTAGCTAGTCAGTAGACTCGTTCTGCGCCATGGCGTCGTGATCTAAGGCATCCTGCATACTTTCAAAACTGTACCTACTACACACATTACACAATTTTACACGACAGTGACTTAGTTCACTGTTTCAGTAATAGGTGTCCGATAACATCGATGTTGATTTGATCCAATTTTAATTAATTCATTGTTTTATTCTGTGGTGTACAAACTCTGAAAAACACGTTATTGAGCCATTTATTGTTCCGCATATCAACACAAAGCTTTTGTGTATGACAGTATAGACAATTCCAACTACAGCGCACAAACTGCGCCTTCTCGTGATGTGATTTTAAATGTTAAGTAACGCTCTTTTTCTACACATTTTAGTGCTATTGAAAAAGTTATTCGCCACTGTGAAAAGGGTAGCAATGTTCTAAAACAAGAGTCAAGTTTACTGTTGTGGAGTAACGGTTAGGTTGTCTGGCCGCGAAACGAGTGGCCTGGGTTTAAACTCTGGTTGGGTCAAGGTACCTGGTTGAGGTTTTTCCTGGGTTTTCCTTCAACCCGTTAAGAGGAAATACTGAGCAACTTTCGGCGCTGGATCCTGGACTCATTTCGCTGGAACGTTATTATCACCTTCATTTACCTCAGATGCTAGATAGCCATGGCAGTTGATAAAGCGCCAGAAAATAAAAAAGGCAAATTTTTAAAGCTACACAAACAACGGCACAGCACTGGATATCACGAAGACTTTATTCATTCTACATTTTTCGTGTTTCCAAAGAATTAAATTCCTCTTATTTACAAAATATGGCTTTTAGAGGACCCCAAGGTTCATTGCCGCCCTCACATAAGCCCGCCATCGGTCCCTATCCTGAGCAAGATTAATCCAGTCTCTACCATCGTAACTCACTTTCCTCAAATCCATTTAATATTATCCTGCCTTCTACGTCTCGGACACCCCAAAGGTCTTTTTCCGTCAGGTCTCTCTACTAATACCCATTTCTGGATTCAGCCATAGGGTACGTGTTACATGCCATGCCCATCTCAAACGTCTGGATTTTTTAAAGTCAATTGTTCGAATACAGGTATGAACCTCACAAGTGACACCAAGAAGGCACCACTTGAGGCAACTAGGCCAGGAGATAATGGGGTAGGGTAGCCAGTTCCTTTCCCTCTCCATTGCATACATCGCCTATTATAGCTAGGGTAACCAAGGGTAAATGGAGTCAAAAAGTAACAAAGCCTTAATTTTATTGTTAATTTCATAATATATTACACTCATAACATATCATTAGTTACAGCCACATGTAAGTACTACTTCCCCAAAAGTGTTTTTTTTTTTTTTACTCTAAACTAACTGTCTGTACATGAACTGAAATATTTCACTGCAGTGACCCTTTTTACCCTTCTGTATAAGGATAAATAGGGTCAGTGTTTAGGGCAAGTCGGGTCACAATTTTTCCCTCTATATACCTGCATGGAACGTTAAAATCAATATTGAATTGATTTAATTTAGCACACTGTTTTCTTTTCTGCACCAACGAACTGTGTTGCAGTGTAGTCCAAAACCACATGCGTATAGTTTCAAAATTCTAGACACAAGTTCATTTTCTTGTTCTTGAGTAAACGTAGTTTGTCGGCCTTTACTTTTCAAGTGGTTGTCCTGGCCACTTTCAAGACGTCGTTGCAGACATGAATGAGGAACACCTAACAACTCAGCAGCATGACGTTGGCTTCTTTCCTCGCGAAATGCTTTAATAGCCTTATGCATGTCGTTCTCAGTCCACGAATTTGACGTTTTCCTCTTACATTTAACCATCTATCACAAAGAATTAAAGTAAATACCTAATTTGAGTGGACTGATTTGAAACATGTTGACCCTATTTGTCCGATATTACTGACCCTATTTAACCCAAATTTAGAACTTTTTTGCGCTAGAGGTTGGTAGTACTGAATACTGCTTCGACGAAGGCGTTAATAGCCATAATCTCTTCTAAAAAGCTTAAACTTAATATTGAAAGTTAATCGCACAAATCCTCTGCAATAGTTGTTGTAAAATAATAAAGGAATCGTAAAGCTTTATTTAAAATGTATAAAATACTCTTAACTCACCTTTATATTCTCTCTATTCTTTTATTGTCAACACAAAGAATACACACACCAGCTAGCATCAATGGCACTCAACGTGTACAGGAAGTTCTCTTCCTCACCAGTATATGGTAGCACTTGCTTGAACTGGTTTACGCTTGAATATGGAGACAGGGTTTTGAAATTGACCCGATTTAACCTCTGACCCAATTTAGACTGAGTTACCCTACATATTACACCAGTCACACTTCAGATGCATACAAACAAAATACTGATACTTAAAAATTTGCGCCCTCAGATCGCAGATCTACTAGTTCTATCTAATTATTAAGCAATGAAATGTTATTAACGAGTAGTATGTCACATAAAATGTCGAATATGAAGCTATCCCCGCACGCCTCAGACCACATTGTGACTTTCTCCTGTTGGTAGGCTATACATTAGTTCAATAGTCTATTCCTGCATAATTAAGTCACGCCTATCTAACCACAAGAACAAACAAGTCCACCAGACAACTCCACCGATAAGGCAAAACAACCCGTCCAACACAGGAAAACAACATACCCAACACAGCAAAAGAACCCGATACAAGCACCCAGAAAATCTATCAGAATAACCAACTCAACCAAACCACCAACCCCGAAAAACCCAAACAACCAAATCAACCATGTCACTCGAACCGCAGCAGAGAATTGAGTGATTATTATGAGATTAAAGCAATCCTTTTACCTTACATACATTTCGGAAGCATAGGCTACTTCTAGAAATCAATATCAGACAATATCTCTAAATCACTTGATCAGCCCCAGACTGGCGTCTATATCCTTCTGATTCCTGAGACATTTGATGCTTTATTTTTAAAGTTCAATATAACTCTACATTAAAAAAAAGAGTCGCTGATATGAGGAAAAATGCTGAAAAAATTCTGCAGGTTACAGCTGGAGCACAAATGCAGGTATATTATACTATACTTCAGGTCTCTGCACATATATTTTATACCATAATCATGTATGAAGTATAGTATAGTATACTATACTCTCAGAACTCAGGAGTTTAGAGTGTGTCTGAATTAGACCGACAGACTTTGGGATGGGAGAGATAACATTCTTTAAGAAATAATAAGTGTATTAGGTTTCCACTACTAATTTAACACAGCAGTAAGTGTTTTTCCTTTCTTTTTGTTTGTTTGTTATTTTTTCTGTATGTTTGGTCAATTGAATAGGCCTACTTGTAATATTAATGATTTGTTTATTAAAATCTTTTAAAAGGCATGTTGGTCCAACAAGTTAACATGTAAATGAATATAAATATCATAAATCCTTCAATAACTGTCTATTTCTAACCCAATGCGTAGTACAAGAAATTACATTAGGTTATACACATAAAACATTTGACTAGCGCTTTCGCCAATAAGGTCTAGTTAGCATATTATGAAGCTTTATATATAAAGACATAGATGAAATGCAACATAATAAATGTGATAAAATACATGACGTGAGAAAAATTACAATATTAAAATAACTGCGCAAACAGAAGAAAATCTTAATTAACTTCCAAACAAATGATTGACTCAATCTCGTCCTGTAAGATCACTCAATTAATGACATAAAAAATTTTGCATAGAAAGGAAAGATCGCAGCCCATTTGGTTCTTAACAAAGAGTGTTTTAAAAATTATCTACCCGATCCCAAAATTTGTCTCTCTAATTTAGAGACGCACTGTATATACGTGGAGTCCGTACTGTTCCTGTTCCCGCGTTATGATTATCTCGCGCTTGTGGCATCGATTTTCACGTCACTGCTCACGTCCCATAACCCGCTGTTACATATAGCTACTTCATAAATGCCACTCTTCCTAGATATGCAGAGATCTTCAGAATTTCTAAGGAAAACATCCCCAGAGTTCTTCAACCCGCGGAATATTTTACCTTCGACACTTCAAAGTTCCACCCTCTTCCTAAATGGGGCTGAGGTAACTGGAATGGTAACGACGTTAGCAATTTCTTCGAGCAGAAAAATTACCGACATTTCTCCCCTTCCTTGTACCGTATGCAAGACGAATGTTCAGCTTTAAAATATATTTCACCCTTCAGCAATATAAACAGAGAGATGGGAGGCAGCGTAATGTAGTAAAAAGGAAAAAATAAATTTATATTTCTGTTGAAAGACAATGCATGTGGAATATTACCTCCTCTCAGGAAGGACCACAAAAAGGCGAACTAGGGCTACATAAGTAAGTTATAAAGTTTCAAGAAGACTAAATAGTGTCTTGCGTGTTTCGTACTAAACAGATTACATTGCTATCACCACCATAATCTAGAAAGGGTAATCCATTCCATTATGACAAGACAGGTATTACAACTGAACAAAGACAATTTACTCCGGAAGTGATATTTAAAGGATCAGGCGAGAACGCTTCTGACATTAAATACTCGTAAATGTGACGTACAATAATAACTAACGAATCCTGTCAAAATGAATTTATTTATTTATTCCAGCATAACATATCACCTTCGCTGTGGCTTAGTGAGGAAAGTTTCTTGTGGAATCGAGTTTGATTTCCGGCAAAATAAGCGGAGATTTCTTTCTTGTCTACAAAAGTAGCGGCCAGTGAATGAAATCTTCGGTGAGGTCTCATGTAACTAATTGAAGTACCACTCATAGAGAATGTTTATTATTCGTGATATTAATTATTATTGATATTATATTAATAACTTTATTATCATAATATTATTATTGTTATCATATCATTAATATCATTCTGATCAATCCAAAGAGATTGCATATAATTCACTAGTTCGTCCAGTAATGGAATATGGTGCTGCATGTTGGAATCCTTACAGGTTAGAACATATTAAGACACTGGAAAAGATTCAAAAACGGGCTCTCAAGCGTTGTAATAATTCACCATTAAAAAGGGACACACTCACGGACAGGAGAACGCGAATTCAATTATGTGCAATGTTCAAAACATACAGAGGTGAGTCTGTCTGGAGCGAAATAAAAAATAGGTTGCAGCCGCCAAATTACTCTTCAAGGACCGACCACTCATATAAATTGAGGGAAAGAAGACAGAGGACGGACACTGGAAAGTTTTCTTTTCTCAATCGTACTATCAGGGACTGAAATGCTTTACCTGCAGACTTACTACAGGCTTTACCAATAATCAAAAATGTATTTAAAATAGGCTTAAAGACTTTACTAATAGACGATAGTATATTATACGCATTATTTAAAGGGTGTAATTGATATTTTGTTATTGAAGCGTTGTATCAGTGAAGTGTGTTTCTGTCAGTGAAGCTTTATAGTTTATAGTGACAGTGCAAAGTATTTGAACAATGAAATGTTTTTGAAGTTTTAGTGAAATCAGGATAGAATCAGTGAAATGTGTCGTAGTTCCAGTGCAGTGAGTGAGTTGACAGCGAAATGATTGTAGTGCTGAAAGGTACTCGTGCAGATATGAACATATCATACTCGTGGGTTTAGTTCGAACTTAGGGTTAAGATACAAATTAGATTTACTTTAAATGTTATTTTAAGTGATCGTGCTTCATTTAAATTAGGATGCTCCCTATTATTATTATTATTATTATTATTATTATTATTATTAATTCTTATTAGTATTAATTTGGGGAGGCCGAGACGTAGATGGGAAGATAATATTAAAATGGATTTGAGGGAGGTGGGATATGATGGTAGAGACTGGATTAATCTTGCTCAGGATAGGGACCAATGGCGGGCTTATGTGAGAGCGGTAATGAACCTCCGAGTTTCTTAAAAGCCAGTAAGTAAGTATTATTATTAATTGTATTTTTTATTAATTGTGTTTATTATTAATTGTCATTAATTGAGTGTAATTAGTTACCACTGCCACCGGGTATATACTCATTTGCAGTGTGAATACATACATACATACATACATACAATTGTAATTTTATTATTATTATTAGTATTATTATAAATGACAAATAATGCCATACACCAAAGCAGTTGCTATGTTGTTTGTTTCAGTGACTGATTGTAATGAAGAAATGTATTTTATGCACAGGTGAAGAAGTATGTGCTAAAATTTTTCTCGATAGAAGCAAGCAAGGCCAACAGAAAAGTTTATTTCGCACCATATAACCATTTATGTTACCTATACCAGAATGCATTGGAAGCTCTCATTTTAACATTATCTTTCTGAAAAACTGTCAGTAATAGCGTATGTATCTCTTTATATTTAAAACTTCCTTTGTTTCAATATCATTTCTTCCCGGAAAAGAATATTCTAACGATGAATTATATTATTTCTCGCATCTGTTCCTGTTTCCCCGAAACACAACAGCGTACCACACTCACTACTATACGACGAAGTACAATAGTACAACACCCTCGCATAAGTCGTAAACTGAGATATAGTGTGGGTTTGTGCTTGCTAAACAGCGAGATTTTTTATGTTATTTATGGCTTATTAGGAAGACGAGACACCACTGCTATTCTCACCCCATCCCACCTTTGAAACAGGTCTAATGATGGAAGAAGTAAAAGCTGATCAGGCTACGAGGCCAGAAGAATTGTGTCTTAGTTTCAGCTTTTCAAGTACAACCTCAAAACTCGCGAAAACATACGAAATGCAGAAGCCAGACCCGGCACGAGCGCGTCAGGCCTCAGGAACAAATTTGACTGCAAGACAGGTCTATATACATCACAAAATTTTCAAATATTTCTACAACGCTATACGCTATATGATTCATTCAAATAACTAATACATTACATAAAAACACAAAATCTGAGTTCAGTAAAGCCAAGTGACTGAGGCCCGGCCTCACTTGCCTCAGTCAATGAGCCGCCACTGGTCTACAAAGAGATTTTGTGGCTGTCAGAAACGAACCACATGTTCAGTAAGTCTTCCTGTGTTTGTGAATGTCTCCATGTTTCTTTTTTAATTTCTAAGGACTAAATTTAAGTATTAAAACCACAGTACCGACAATTGAGGGACTGGGTGCAAGAAGGGAATTTTAGAGGTTGTGCCCTTTTTGTGTAAAACGCTTTATTGTATTTTCTGATCTGTTATGCATATGATCACCAAGTTGTAGTTCAATACTGTGATCATAGAGGTCAGGAGTACCCAAAATGCAAAAGCGTGCATAGATCACATTATTACGGTTTGAATTTTTAACATCAACATCAATTTTCTCAGAACTTGCATTTGAGAGAAGTGTCTTTCTTGCATCCAACCCCTTAATTACAGTATTGATGATAGTGGTAGTAGCAATGTAATGTAGTAGTAGTAGTAGTAGTAGTAGTAGTAGCGGTGATGATAGTGTAGTAGTATAAGTGGTGACTGGGTGTAGTAATAGTGGTAGTAGCAGCGGTAATGACAGTGGGTGGTAGTAGTTTTAGTAGGAGTTAGTAGTGGTGATAGTAGTAGTATGATGGTAGTGACTGTAATAGTACCGATAGCACTAGTAGAGTTGACAGTGGTGATAGTAGTGGTTGGATGCTGGTAGCAGTAAGTGGTAATATGATGCTAGTACCAGCGGTGATGACAGTGGTAGTAGCAATGTAATGTAGTAGTAGTAGTAGTAGTAGTAGTAGTAGTAGTAGTAGTAGTAGTAGTAGTAGTAGCAGCGGTGATGATAGTGTAGTAGTATGTATAAGTGATGGAGTAGTAATAGTGGTAGTAGCAGTAGTAGTGACAGTGGGTAGTAGTAGTAGTAGTAGTAGTAGTAGTAGTAGTATGATGGTGGTGACTAGTAGTGGTAGTAGTTGTATGGTGGTAGTGACTGTAACAGTACCGGTAGCACTAATAGAGTTGGCAGTGGTGATAGTAGTGGTGGGATGCTAGTAGCAGTAAATGGTATTGATGCTAGTACCAGCGGTGATGATAATGGTAGTAACAATGGAAGGTAGTTGTAGTAGTAGTAGTAGTAGTAGTAGTAGTAGTAGTAGTAGTAGTAGTAGTAGTAGTAGTAGTAGTGATGCTGGTGGTGGTTCTACAGCAACAAGAAAGCGTGAAATTTACATAAACCTGACTTTCTGAAGGGAAGTTCAATTGCTTAAAATCGAGCTGGAGGCTAATGGGGACAGTCACGAAGGCCTGTACGCTGGCATATATAGTATGTACGTCACTTCGGTGTCTTGTCAAGGTTCATTACCTCCCATTACTCGAGGATCCTCTTATTACAGCGTCCTGCCACATTAATAATACAGTACCACTGCAGTCTATACTAAGCACAGTCCTGCTTGCTATCAGCGACTCCGAGCGCCGAATTTAGCGTCCACCGTCCACCCCTGCTCAATACACCTGTTGAGATGCTACAGAACGCTTCATTAATTACGAAGCTATTTCACCTGTGAGCTTCTTAGCGTCCTGCTGTCTGCTGGTCACAACTGTAGAGAAGAAGAATAACATAGAGGAAAAGCTGGACTGACTACAACCGAAAGTTGAGCCTTGCAGAAATGCATGCAAAACTCGTTTCTCAATACTTTAAGTCAGTTTGTTAATTATTTTAATAAAATTATTACTGTATTTTGCTCGCTACATCTTCTTAGTGATTACTCAGTGCATCGCTCACTGGCGTACATAAGCCGACAAAGTTAGCCTAATATTTTCATTTAATACATTTTCATTAAACTTAGCTTTAGCTTCTTCACATTTCTCTCGTGTGTAAAGTGGGGCGAAATGGAAAATGAATCGAATGGTAATCAAAGTAATATTTAACATTACGAACATCAGTATTTACCAACGATAATAATTTCAGTAGCATGGGGCACAAGAAATGAGGGTTGCCTATCGTAGTTCTGCCCATCCGGAAGCCTCTAAAATTAAAAAAAAAAAAAAAACGCTGGCAAGAACAAGAGGGACAAGATGAATGATCAAAAACAAAGGATAGCAAATAAGACACAAATAAATAAATAAATAAATAAATAAATAATGAGAACACGACAAGAATAGAAGAAAGACGCGAAGAGAAGACAAAGGACAGAAGGAAATACATGAATAGGAGATCAGAAGGAGAGACACGATATAAAAGAGAAGGAGAGAAACGATGTGAAAGATAAGGAGAAAGACGATATGAAAGACAAGGAGAGAGACAATATGAAAGATGAGAGAGACGATATGAAATATATGGAGAAAGATACGATGTGAAAATGTGGAGAGAGAGAGAGAGAGAGAGAGAATGTGAAAAATAAGGAGGCGATGTGATAAATAAGGAGAGAGGCGATGTGATAAATAAGGAGAGAGACGATGTGAAAGATACAGAGAAATGCGATGTGAAAGATATGGAGAGAGACAATGTCGAAGACAGGAAGATGTTGTGAAAGAGGAGAGAGAAATCGTGAAGAGGAGACGGACATTGTGAAAGAGAATGAGAAAGAAGATATGAAAAAAATGAGAAAGACGATGTGAAATAGGAGAGACTACGAGAAAGAGAAGAGAGACTATGTCAAAGAGAAGGAAAGAGACTGTGAAAGAGGAGAGAGACAACGCGAAAGACGAGAGAAACGATGTGAGAGAAGTGAGATATCAGGTGAAAGAGAAGGTAAGAGACAAAGTAAAAGAGAAGTTGACGATATGAAAGAAAAGATATTGGCTGGAAAGAAACAATGGAAAAGAGAAGAGGAAGGAAAGAATGAAGCGAAAGATAAGATGGTAGATGACGAGAAGAAAACAGGCAAGATGAATGAATCAGGAGAAGGGAAATAAGGAAACCCGAGCAGTGCATGGCAAGGAGAGGGAGAAGAAGAAAAGTGAAGTAAAAGATACGTGTAGTCTACAGCACACGAAAAGGGAGTAACAGAAAGGAAGACAGACGACCAGGAAAGACGGCAAGGAAGACCATAAGAAGAAAATGGCAAGAAAAGAATATGACAACTTGAGAATATGATCACCATAATAAAATTAACCAGTGAAGGGTGGAGGAAGAAAAAAGGTTATACAAGAAGAGAGAATGAAGTTTCAGAGCTCGACGGGTCAAACACCGCACGGGCTCTCAGCCTGCTATGTGACGGAGAATCACCATCGATTGTCTATTTCGGGACGGCTGGAGCCGAACGCGAGAACTAGTTTACACGTCTTGCTTATGGCGCAGGGGAATACGACAATGAGGTTCGTTACATCGCGGTGGCAGCACGAGATCCAAACTATTCAGACTGTGAACAAAAATAAAATTGGTGGAATGATAACAGAAAAAATTAAGTGTCCAGGAGATAGAATGAAGCCGAACAACACGGTTAGGTGGAATGGTGGCGACAGCGACGACTGATGATGGTCATGGTGGTGTCAGCGGCGAGTGAAGGTGGTCGTGGTATGATGGCGGCGGTGGCGACGATTGGCGTGATCATGATATTGGTGACGATAGTAGTTATGTAATGGTGGTGATAATTTACGGTGATTGTGGCGGCGATTGATGATGGGCGTGATGGTATTGGCGGCGAATGGTGGTGGTCGTGGTGACGATGATACGATTTGGCGGTGGTGGTGGTGGTGGTGATGATGATGATGGTTGCAGTGCCAGCGATTATTGCTTATGATAGTGGTGGTGATGACGGCGAATGGTGATTGGTTGGCAATGCCGACGATTGGTGATTATGATGGGGCGGAGATTGGTAGTGGTGCTGGTCTCAATGCTGGTGATGATTGATAGTGGCGGCGACTTTGGTGATCTTGTGATTATGGTGACGGTAGTGTTGAAGAAAAATGATGGAACTATGACATGAGAAAACAAAGAGACGATGATGATGATGATGATGATAACGATAGTACTGGTGATTGCGATGATGAATAATAGTAAAATATTTAAATTCTCTCAGGAAAATGGAGTAACCTGAAACTGTTACTACTATAGTCCCGTCGCTCTAATTTCCGGCAGCCAATCACGTTGTAAGTCGGCTACATTTAAACGTGTGCGTCTTGTGATTCGCTGATGAAGACATTATGCATTTCCTAAGGCTCGATAAATACTTAATATAATCGCCCGCCATTTTGGCTCTTTCGTTGGCGTTCGCAGAAAGCACACGAAGACGTTATTTGCCACTCAATTATTTGCTGAATTACAGTGCGTTTCATTTATTATCATAGGAGCTACGACATGATAATGTTTAACGGTGTGGCAAATAGATTCCTCGTCTGGTAGCTCGGCAACGAAAGAACAAAAATGGCGAACGATACTACCTACCTAGACTTTATAGAGCCTTCACTTCCTAAGACGTAAGCAAAGAGGAGGAGTCACGCCGAGAATAACAGCGTCGCGACTATAGTACAACGATGACGAAGATAAGCAATGCAAAAATGAAAACATACTGTAGCTATTTATTATACAGTGAAACCTGTTCAAGACGGAAGTGACATGGTCCTAATTTTTTTTCCGTTGTGGACAGGTTTCCGTATTATTCAGGTGTGACATTAAAATGGAGTATTTTGTCATTCATATACATGAAAAACAAAATGGTATGTCCCAAACTGCAAGAAATACAAAATATTCCATTTAACACTCATCACATTAAATCATCTTTCTGTCGCTTATTACGTTGGTGAATCAATCATCTTGATTAAAATCTCATTTTCTGTATAAATATTATCGTAACTCACTCATTAGTCATTAAACATTACTAAAGTTTACTAATCTCATTCTATTTAATATCTAACACTATACTTTAATACTGTACTGTATATCACTGCACATTACTAATTAATTGGACTAGAAGCCATCTATTAGAAGCCTTGAATTCTGGTTTATTTAATTTCTTTCCCAGTTCAATAGCTTGCTTTGCAGAACAGATCCAGAAATTGGCTTGTTCTTTGAAAGGTCATGAAGAACCCATTCCCACAACAGTTCATTTATTTTCACATAAACAGTTGCTTTCTGGTTCCTTTTGTGTCACCAATATTGGCCGCACGCCACTCACTCATTATGATCTTTATTTTTTAAAGTGTCACACCTGAGTTTTCCACAACTGTACTTCAGTATTATTTCACATAGACTTTGTTTCTAATTTTCCTTTATCTCGATAACTTTTACTTCATCACTTAATGTTAATGCCACATTTTATGCAACTTTTTTTTTACCTGGAAATCACTACACTTGCGCTCTGTCTAGTTACGTCAGTATACGGGTGTGAAGCATTGAAAATCTTTGAAAGGATTCGTCTGCCTAGTCAACAGGGTAATAAAATTTATGACCGACAGGCCAACACACCCTCGTACCCTCTAGAATTTTGCAAAGAAAACTTGTTTTTATCTTAGTGACCTACATATTTCGTATATTCCTTGAAATTATACGCTGTTTCAAAATATAGTTACAAAATATAGTATGTGTCCCAAATATTGTTTCCGCTTTGAACAGTAGCAGACAGTTTCCGTTTCCGCGTTGGACAGTTTCCGTTTTATTCAGGAAAAATTACACATAATACATACAAATTTCGCCGGGACCAATAAATTGTTCCGAAATAGACAGGATTCCGGATTATTCAGGTTCCGATTTGAACAGGTTTCACTATATATATATATATATATATATATATAGCTACAGAACCTCACAAAAGAAATTTCAGAATAACAGTGTGTTAACTGGATGAATATGAGATTTTGACTGTGTATTTATATTTTTCTCTGCCGCTTCGAAGCTATTTACAGCTTCCATCACTACTACATACGATAATGACCCAAACAACTGGAGTTCTGAATTGTCTCAGATATGTCTGGAGACACATTTGCAAACCCCAAATTTCTCATTACCATGATGTTGATGATTATGAACATTAAAGATAAATATATTATTTTAATGAGAACAGAACAAATACACACACAACTTAAATCTAAATAATTTTCTTCCATAGAAAATTCCACGAGCCCCTAAATGGACTGCACCGTTAACCGAACAGTTACACTAACGACTTTGCACGCTGGTAACTCGGGTTCGAATCCCAGCGGATCAAACTGGTGGTGGGTTTTCGCGGAGTAATCCCGTTTCCCCTCACCGGCATCCTAACGTTCCTCCATTAATCGCCATCACACGGCTCTCCATGTTGTTCGCCTTCCGTCGTGCACCACGGGCAATGCCTAAAGGCGGATAAGAGAACTATAGCTTCGGCGCGTCACTCATTACATGCGAGAGCTTAGGGTGAATAACGTTAAGAGCTCCGCCATTAGATACAGAGAAATATCCCTAACGGTTCATCACGGAAGATTCTCCGTGTTGTAAACAAATGGGTGGAAAATTCGTTCATAAATACGTCACGTGATTGATTGGAAGCAACACGCACGCACCTCACGTTATTCATATACTTACAGTATAAACAACATTATATAGCGTGTAGCTGCAATTCAGGGAGTGGGTCGGTACATGAAACCGATGTCTCCGTCTTTAATGCCCATAGAATATCAATTACAGTAAACCTACACAATAAGAAATGCTACATAAGATAATTTATCACACTACTTTCAAGACTTACATCGTGTTTCAAAATTTTGACATTTTCATACTACTGCTACTACTGCTGCTGCTGCTACTGCTACTACTTACTGGCTTTTAAGGAACCCGGAGGTTCATTGCCGCCCTCACATAAGCCCGCCATTGGTCCCTATTCTGAGCTAGATTAATCCAGTCTCTACCATCATATCCCACCTCCCTCAAATCTTTTTTAATATCTTCCCACCTACGTCTCGGCCTCCCCAAAGGTATTTTTCCCTCCGGCCTCCCAACTAACACTCTATATGCATTTCTGGATTCGCCCATACGTGCTACATGCCCTGCCCGTCTCAAACGTCTGGATTTTATGTTCCTAATTATGTCAGGTAAAGTATATAATGCGTGCAGCTCTACCTTGTGTAACTTTCTCCATTCTCCTGTAACTTCATCCCTCTTAGCCGCAAATATTGTCCTAAGAACCTTATTCTCAAACACCCTTAATCTCTGTTCCTCTCTCAAAGTGAGAGTCCAAGTTTCACAACCATACAGAAGAACCGGTAATATAACTGTTTTATAAATTCTAACTTTCAGATTTTTTGACAGAAGACTAGATGACAAAAGCTTCTCAACCGAATAATAACACGCATTTCCCATATTTATTCTGCATTTAATTTCCTCCCAAGTGCCATTTATATTTGTTACTGTTGCTCCAAGATATTTGAATTTTTCCACCTATTCGAAGGATAAATCTCCAATTTTTATATTTCCATTTCGTACAATATTCTGGTCACGAGACATAATCATATACTTAGTCTTTTCGGGATTTACTTCCAACCCTATCGCTTTACTTTCTTCAACTAGAATTTCCGCGTTTTCCCTAATCGTTTGTGGATTTTCTCCTAACATATTCACGTCATCCGCATAGACAAGAAGCTGATGTAACCCGTTCAATTCCAAACCCTGTCTGTTATCCTGAACTTTCATTATTATTATTATTATTATTATTATTATTATTATTATTATTATTATTATTATTATTATTATCTATTAATGATAGAGTAACTTGGTGTATATACGGTAATTAAAAAAAAACTTCCAAAGCTTTTATTGGTACGTTTTAAACCATGGGGCCGTATTCATAAACATTTTTAGCGCGGGCTTCCGGTGGATGAACAGGGTTTTTCATATTCATAAACCAGTGTTAGCGATAGGATATGATTTGAATTCTGTACTAGTAACCAGTGGATAGCCGGGGCTAGCTTAGTACGCTCGTAGCGCGTGCTGCGAAATGTCTATGAATATCATCCTAGATGTCCAATTGTAACTCGTACGAAGTAACCCCTGGCATAAGCAACCCGCAGCGCATATTCTTTAAGATCGTTTTTCCTATTTTATATGGAAAGTTATCGACCTTAGCAGAGCATGCTTGACGTGCAATATCTCCTGGTTCTATAGGCGTTTGGACACCCATGTTATAAACACTCAATGTGAGAACCTCTTGTTACACAGCATAAGTCAATTACGACAGTCAAATTCTTGCCATATTAATGGATGTAATCGTAGCAATGACCAGATATCGTCTTCTTCAAAGTCTTGGAGTAATATTATTATTGTTAAGTACATCTGATATTTCCGTGCAGGAATTCTGTATTATCATATGATGAAGGATGGGTAGAGCGAGAAAAATTCTCTCCGGCACCGGGACTAGAACCCGGTTTTCAGCTCTACGTGCTGACGCTTTATCCACTAAGCCACACCGGATTCCAGTTTCGATGCCGGATTGAATCCTCTCAGGTGGGTTTCTGTCGCTGCTGGAAACAGACCTGAGTCAGGTTTCATGTAAAACATTTGTATCTCGAAAAGAAGCAAAAAGAAGCAAAATCGTATTAAACTATTTTTATTCGAAACATCTTAAAGAATAACCTCCTGAAATTAATGACATTATATACGGTTCACCTTGTATAGATGTTTTAAGACTGGTCAATAATAAACCGGGAACGGAGACAACGAGAAAGGAAATATTGTTAAAATAAATGTATTTAAATGTAAGCATTTACAATTAACGAGAAGCTTGCCGGAGCCCGGAAACGGGAACGTGGAAGTGGAACGTTAAGCCCGGCTCTTACGATAGTGGCTAGAAACATTTTTGTTTTATAATTTTGTAATCCAGACGTTTGAGAGGGGTAGGGCATGTAGCACGTATGGGCGAATCCAGAAATGCATATAGCGTTAGTTGGGAGGCCGGAGGGAAAAAGACCTTTAGGGAGGCCGAGACGTAGATGGGAAGATATTAAAATGGATTTGAGGGAGGTGGGATATGATGATAGAGACTGGATTAATCTTGCTCAGGATAGGGACCAAGGGCGGGCTTATGTGAGGGCGGCAATGAACCTCCGGGTTCCTTAAAAGCCAGTAAGTAAAGTAAGTAAGTAAGTAATTTTAATTTGTGCTAGCTAGCTAGTTAAATAAATAAAATAAAATCAATAAAAAAATTTTGAATGACATTTAACTGAACAATATTTCCGTTCTCATCTCGTTGTCGTTTCCGTTCTCGGTTTATTGTGGACCAGCCTTTACTAGTTACACCGAATTCTATTAAATGTAATATATCTAGCGAAATATAATAGCTCCAACGACTAAAAATCATTTTCCTACTTCCCCCCCCCCCCATCTAAAGTCGAAGAAATATCCAAGCTTGGAAATGTCGCACGTCGTATATTCCAATTCAAACCCCTTTTGAGTGTTCAAAAGTCTTGAAAAATTTTTTTGTAATTATCTTGCAGATATAGACCTACTATGAAGTCCACAAAAAATTCGTACGGAGGAAAGCGCTAAAAATCTCATCAGATGTGGTGAGCTGGTATCGATTAATCGCAGAGTTTTTGTGCTCGTACTTGTTGCATAGCACGATAAAACAAAACACGCACGTTCCGCGAAATTCATAGCCTGAATAACCTTATCGACCAGCTGCATCTGTAGTCGTCCATGGCAGAAGTAGGGATAGGGGTGGACGTATTTGCACTTACGGTCAACAAGGGTGCATCTGCAAATAATGCGCTCAGAGCTGAGGTAAACAATGACACAGTAAAGAGTAACCAGAAATGGCACGATGTATGGAGTAGGCTACTGCAGTCGCTCTGTGTAGCTGTGATCACTAGGCACTTCAGAGGGGAAGACAGCGCCATACTATTACTAATGGTGAAAACATCCAGCGTGCAAAAACAAACTATGAAACATACATCTACTCCATACATACTATATTACTAATAGTAAAAACATCCAGCGTGCAAAAACAAACTATGAGACATACATCTACTCCATACATACTATATTACTAATAGTGAAAACATCCAGCGTGCAAAAACAAACTATAAGACATACATCTACTCCATACATACTATATTACTAATAGTGAAAACATCCAGCGTGCAAAAAGAAACTATAAAACATACATCTACTTCATACATACTATATTACTAATAGTGAAAACATCCAGCGTGCAAAAACAAACTATAAAACATACATCTACTCCATACATACTATATTACTAATAGTGAAAACATCCAGCGTGCAAAAACAAACTATAAAATGTACATATACTCCATACATACTATATTACTAATAGTGAAAACATCCAGCGTGCAAAAACAAACTATAAAACATACATCTACTCCATACATACTATATTACTAATAGTAAAAACATCCAGCGTGCAAAAACAAACTATGAGACATACATCTACTCCATACATACTACATTACTAATAGTAAAAGCATCCAGCGTGCAAAAAGAAACTATAAAACATTCATCTACTTCATACATACTATATTACTAATAGTGAAAACATCCAGCGTGCAAAAACAAACTATGAGACATACATCTACTCCATACATACTATATTACTAATAGTAAAAACATCCAGCGTGCAAAAACAAACTATGAGACATACATCTACTCCATACATACTACATTACTAATAGTAAAAACATCCAGCGCGCAAAAACAAACTATGAGACATACATCTACTCCATACAAACTATATTACTAATAGTGAAAACATCCAGCGTGCAAAAACAAACTATAAAACATACATCTACTCCATACATACTATATTACTAATAGTAAAAACATCCAGCGTGCAAAAACAAACTATGAGACATACATCTACTCCATACATACTACATTACTAATAGTAAAAACATCCAGCGTGCAAAAACAAACTATGAGACATACATCTACTCCATACATACTATATTACTAATAGTGAAAACATCCAGCGTGCAAAAAGAAACTATAAAACATACATCTACTTCAGACATACTATATTACTAATAGTGAAAACATCCAGCGTGCAAAAACAAACTATAAAACATACATCTACTCCATACATACTATATTACTAATAGTAAAAACATCCAGCGTGCAAAAACAAACTATGAGACATACATCTACTCCATACATACTACATTACTAATAGTAAAAACATCCAGCGTGCAAAAACAAACTATGAAACATACATCTATTCCATACATACTATATTACTAATAGTGAGAACATCCAGCGTGCAAAACCAAACTATAAACCATACATCTACTCCATACATAGCCATTTTATCATGAATTTTATTTAATTTTCGTATTTCTTTTCTTTCTTATTATTATTTTATTACATTCCATTTTCATATATTCTTCCTTACGTTTTTCCATATTAACCATTTGTACTAAATGAGTTGCTTTCATTATATTCCAATGTATTTTACTTTATTTTTTTTTCTATTATGGTATTATTTTCATGTTGTTTAGTGTCGATTTTATTATGCTATTATTTTTTTTGTAATATATTAGTATTCTGTTCTTTCTTGAAGGAAAAACTGAATGAGGTAGAAACAAATAGTAAGAATAAAAACATTCGAGATTTATATAATGGTATAAAGGAATTTAAGAACGGATATCAGCCAAGGGTAAACGTGATCAAGGATGAGAATGGTGACTTGCTTGCAGACTCTCCATCAATCCTAAACAGATGGAAAAACTATTTTGCGCAACTACTAACTGTACATAGGCCAAATAGAAATGATCGGGACGAAATTGAAATACAAACTGCTGAGCCATTTATACCCGAACCCACGCCTTCAGAAGTCGAAATTGCGATAGAAAATCTGAAAAAGTACAAGTCTCCAGGTATCGATCAAATTCCAGCAGAATTAATACAAGAGGGTGGGAGTGCATTATATAGCGAAATTTATAAACTTGTACTTGCTATTTGGGAAAAGGAAATTGTACCAGAACAATGGAAGGAGTCCATAATTGTACCTATTTTTAAAAAGGGGGACAAAACCAACTGTGGTAACTTTCGAGGAATATCACTTTTGTTGACGTCGTACAAAATTTTGTCCAATATTCTTTTGAGAAGATTAACTCCGTACGTAGATGAAATTATTGGGGATCATCAGTGCGGTTTTCGGCGTAATAGATCGACTATTGATCAGATTTTTTGTATTCGACAGATAATGGAGAAAAAATGGGAGTATAAGGGTACAGTACATCAGTTATTCATAGATTTCAAAAAGGCTTATGACTCGGTTAAGAGGGAAGTATTATATGATATTCTTATTGAATTTGGTATTCCCAAGAAACTAGTTCGATTAATTAAAGTGTGTCTCAGTGAAACATACAGCAGAGTCCGTATAGGTCAGTTTCTATCTGATGCTTTTCCAATTCACTGCGGGCTAAAGCAGGGAGATGCACTATCACCTTTACTTTTTAACTTCGCTCTAGAATATGCCATTAGGAAAGTTCAGGATGACAGGCAGGGTTTGGAATTGAACGGGTTACATCAGCTTCTTGTCTATGCGGATGACGTGAATATGTTAGGAGAAAATACACAAATGATTAGGGAAAACACGGAAATTTTACTTGAAGCAAGTAGAGCGATCGGTTTGGAAGTAAATCCCGAAAAGACAAAGTATATGATTATGTCTCGTGACCAGAATATTGTACGAAATGGAAATATAAAAATTGGAGATTTATCCTTCGAAGAGGTGGAAAAATTCAAATATCTTGGAGCAACAGTAACAAATATAAATGACACTCGGGAGGAAATTAAACACAGAATAAATATGGGAAATGCGTGTTATTATTCGGTTGAGAAGCTCTTATCATCCAGTCTGCTGTCCAAAAATCTGAAAGTTAGAATTTATAAAACAGTTATATTACCGGTTCCTCTGTATGGTTGTGAAACTTGGACTCTCACTCTGAGAGAGGAACATAGGTTCAGGGTGTTTGAGAATAAGGTGCTAAGGAAAATATTTGGGGCTAAGCGGGATGAAGTTACAGGAGAATGGAGAAAGTTACACAACACAGAACTGCACGCATTGTATTCTTCACCTGACATAATTAGGAACATTAAATCCAGACGTTTGAGATGGGCAGGGCATGTAGCACGTATGGGCGAATCCAGAAATGCATATAGAGTGTTAGTTGGGAGACCGGAGGGAAAAAGACCTTTAGGGAGGCCCAGACGTAGATGGGAGGATAATATTAAAATGGATTTGAGGGAGGTGGGGTATGATGATAGAGACTGGATTAATCTTGCACAGGATAGGGACCGCTGGCGGGCTTATGTGAGGGCGGCAATGAACCTTCGGGTTTCTTAAAAGCCATTTGTAAGTAAGTAAGTATTATTATTATTACGTACTATATTCCTAATAGTGAAAACATTCAGCGTACAAAAACAAACTTAATTCGAGTATGAAACATAGCCTACATATATTAATATAGACTTATTAACACAGGCCTGCGATGAAAAAAACTAAAAAAATAGCTTTCTTTTATGTACTTTTATGTGCTGAAGCCAGTAATTACATAAAAAAATGGCACATCACGCACCGTTTTTACACAAAACTGTATTTTGTTTTATATTATTAATATAAATTACTAATAATTTTGGTGCATCCATAACCCAGTGCTCTAATGAAAAATTTTGCACTAACCGGTTGATAAGGGTCAGAAACATAATCTAGAAGGCTGTGTGATATAGAGAATAAAAGTACTGAAGAGTTTACCAGTTTGAACTCAATGATTTAATAAGAAATTTAGGATTACCCATGGCTGTAGAATTCTACAAAGTAACTAGTTCCATTTGCAGATCATGAGAAGCATCTTACTTACTTACAAATGGCTTTTAAGGAACTCGCAGTTTCATTGCCGTCCTCACATAAGCCCGCCATCGGTCCCTATCCTGTGCACGATTAATCCAGGCTCTAGCATATCCCACCTCCCTCAAATCCATTTTAACATTATCCTCCCATCTACGTCTCGGCCTCCCCAAAGGTCTTTTTCCCTCCTGCCTCCCAACTAAAGGCTGGATCACAATAAACCGGAAACGAGAATCGGAACGAAAACGAAAACGGTAAAAATTTTTAAATGTATACATTTAAATGTGAGCATTCACAATTAACGAAAAGCTTGCCGGAGCCCGAGATCAGAAACGGAGAGTTGGCCAAGTTTCAACTTTGGCGTTCACGTTTCCGGTCACAGCCCACTATATTCATTCTACTGCCATCTAAAAGCTATTTTGTCGTTGTATATTTTGTAGCAAGAAGACCGTGACATAACCTATGCATTATTTTGTTCTGTGCTGTGCATCATGGAGCAAGTTTTATTTGATGAGATTCTAATATTGAAATCCTCACATTTACGATAAGCGGCGCGTCTCGTATAAAGATGAGAAAATGAAGGAGAATACGTGGCTCTCAATAGCTGCATCTTTGAACACCGATCGGAAGCGAATCATATTTTATTACTGTATTGGTTGTATTACACACTGCATATTCACGCTTCAATTCAATAACTACTGTTGTGTTCATTTTTGTTCTATTACAAATGCTTCTTCTCTAATTATTTTACGTTATGGTAGACTTAAAATAGGTTGTGATAATAAAGATGCATGGGCATATTTATAGTACCGTACCTAATGAAATGTTTCAGTTGAAATTTCGAAGTTGGTTAACCTGTGTTTATGTTGGCTGCCATTGGTCAATTATACACAAATAACATCAGAATGCGTAATATGGAATTTACATATCGTTATTGACATACATATTGATATGCATAGTTGTCTACGTTCTCGGTTTAGTGTGAATAAAAAATTTTCATATTCACGTCCTCTGCTTCTCGTTTTCATTCTGGTTCTCGTTCCCGGTTTATTGTGAACCAGCCTTAACACTCTATATGCATTTCTGGAGTCGCCCATACGTGCTACATGCCCTGCCCATCTCAAACGTCTGGAAGCATCTTTGCAAGCAAAATTAAACGGTTTGTTAAAAAGACTAATTTTCGCCTTTATTGTTTTCAAGTCTTGACATTTGGACTCGAAAGTGTCATATAGTCCATTCATAATTGTTACATATTTTTATAACAGAGCGACATTTATGGCAAAAATTGATTGCAATCAGCCGTTACTGAGTGAGTGATCCATTTCCCCTTCGGAAATGGTTCATGCATTTTTATGCCTCCAAACGAAGGAGGTGGGGTAAAACGACGCTGTGACGTCATTAGCTCTTAAGCGATGAGGTTGGGCTTCGCTGTTTCAACGCTTTAATCGTTTGTTTCGAATTTGAAGGTGAAAGTAGTGAACCCATTGTCCAAAGTAAAATGTCACCAAAAAGTTTATTGCATCCTTTTTAAAATACAAAACAACCACACCAGCACTTCACCCTTTCTCGCCTATGATCAGCATTCAATATTTCAGGCTCTCACCTAGCATAGACTAGCAGAGATGCAGGCTTGAAAATGTCAAAATAGGAAAGATAACATAAAAGGCTGAAAATATAATAAAAATAATGTATTACCATCTGTAGTAAGCTAAAAGCTTCAACCTCCTTTCATTATTGTCTTCCAAGAAAATTGATACGCGAAGAAAGGCTGAGAATTAAGGTCATAACTCCTTACCTTGCCTCTACGAGCGTATCATCTCGTGTCGTGATCTCACATAACTCGCACTCCTCTATTTGGTTTGGACACTTACCTGCAATACAAAAAAGAACACATCTTACAATCACTGTGGTGAAATGTGCCTGTAAACCATATGTAAACGCAGAATAACTGCATAAGAATGTATTTGTAAAGTCTTACCAAGTCACATGATATAGTAAGCTAGTATAATGTATCATGTAAAATTAGGAAGTAAGATGGACTCTTCTTGCACGCAGCTAAAGCGTCCCTTAGAATACAGTTTCTTGCAGGAAATATCCGTTTTGCTTCACGGTACATATGTGGTGAGAGGGGGTGGAATAGCCTTTCACACGACCCTAAGCATACCTAATTCTCCTTGAGACTGTCGCCCCTTGAGAAAACATTTTATTTCTCAAAGAAGTAATTAAAGGGTCGAAAGGTTATATCACATCCTGACCCAATATTATAAAAGAGGAGGGACATTGTATCCCGTGTGTGATTTCTCTCTGGATCTTGCTTTAGGCAAGTCCACTTAGAATTGTAACAGTTATACCAGAATAAACATCTATTTACTGACAATTGATTCCTGTTACTGCTGTTCGTCGATGCCAGGACCTAAGGGTCCAACCCACGTGACTAAAAAGTAAAGACTGTTCTACACTCCACCACATCACTCACAGCTTCCAAAATTTCAGAACTACATTAGCGTAAATTGCGTTGCAGTTTGAGAAAGTATATGAAAGAGACAAGAACATGCCTACAAGACATTCCTGACGTTCTAAGAAAGTACCGAATTATTTTCTGAACGTTTTTGCTGCCCACAGTTTATTATTTTATTATTAATGCTGATTTATTTCTACTAAAACAAGAGAATTTGTCTAGTACGGTACACAGTCTACCTCAGCAGTCATTAGCACATTGCATCCTCGGGCTACTGACAGGTATGCCTTCTCCCTCTTCCTCCTGCACGAAGATGCATATCCGTTACCCATTTCAGCGAGTGCTGACGACCACTGGTCTACCTCATCTTTCATGGCAATAAACGAGAACAATAATTTATGCTCATACTTGGATTCTCTCTCGTAATACTTTCGCAACGCAGTGCCTTGTGCTATGCACGCGCTATGTGTCTGACAATGAATGCAAGCAAACAATCAAGATACATTCAGAGTAGGAATCTTACGCTGAAAATAAAGTGTTCCGGTTATTATGTTTTAAATTCGTGATTTCATATTATATTAATCAACATAGGAAACGAATCAAAATATTAATAATTGATAATAATAATTCTGAATTCTGTATATGGTTATGTCTCGTCACCAGAACACAATACGACATGGAAATATAAAAATTGGAAATGTATCCTTTGAAAAGGTGGAAAAATTCAAGTAGATAGCTTGGAGCAACAATAACAAATATAAATGACGCTCGAGCTCAAATTAAACGCAGAATAAAATAGGAAATGCCCGTTATTATTTGGTTGAGAAGTTTTGTCATCCAGTCTTCTCTCGAAAACTCTGAACGTTAGAATTTATCGGTTGTGAAATTTGGACTCTCACTTTGAGAAACAGAGGTTAAGGATGTTTGGAGAATAAGGTGCTTACGAAAATATTTGGGACTAAGAGGAATGAAGTTACACGAGAATGTTACACAACGCAGAACTGCACGCATTGTATTCTTCACGTAACGTAATGACGGAGTTAAATCCAGACGTTTGAGATGGGCAGGGCATGTAGCTCCTATGGGTGAATCTAGAAATGCATATAGAGTGTTAGTTGGAAAACCTGAGGGGAAAAGATCTTTGAGGAGGCCAAGGCGTAGATGGGAGGATAATATTTAAATGAATTTAAGGGAGGTGGGATATGACGGTAAGGACTGGATTGTAAGTAATTCTGAAGTATGATTAGTGTAATAATTATGTTACTAGTCAGCGATGTATGCAATGGAACTGGCCATCCGCACCTCGATTTCAACATCAACAAATCTCACACGTCAAGAATGCTGTTTAGCACCAAAATCTTAACAGAAATTTGATTGCATTAATATACAGTGAAACCTGTCTAAAGCGGCCATCTGAAGTTACCTTGTAAAATGGCCGTTTTATCAGGTGGCCGCTTGATTAAGGTTGCGATTTTTTATGAATCAGCATGAAAATACTGAATTTCATTGACTTTTTAGTACTGTGCGCGTACACTAATCGTGCATATTAATGTCAGTCTCTTCCATTCTTTCAACTAGCCTTTTCAAATCTCGCTTGCGGTACCTCAGTTTAAATTACTGGATAATACCTTGATCAAGGGACTGGAGATGTGATATCGCATTTGGGGGAAGAAACACCAATTTCACGGATCACATTGCGATAAAGTTTTCTTAGGGAGGGTACTGAAAAAAAAAACCGTTTCGTCAACATTGTAAATGTCTGAGTTCATATTCCGCAGGAATTGAAGGCAGTCTATTTTTTCCATTCTTCAATAACATTGGTTGCAATGTCACCTCCTTCACTAGACACAGAACGAAATGCAATGTTATGCCGTTTTCTAAAGCTTACATTGAGTTATTTGACAATTTCAAGAGCTTTCTCTTGAATCACAGGCCCATTTACTGACAGTTTCTTCGCCCTAGCACACTTGAACCATTCGTAAACGAAATCATTCACATTACTAAACACAGATTCTCTCTTCCTTTTTGGCCGCCACGCATATTTTTCTCCCATTATTTTAATATTTCATCTTTATTATTAATTATACCGTTTATTCGTGTCCTTTCACATTTTAATATTTCTGAAAATTTTCTCGCAGATGTTCCCTTCTCACTTTCTTCAATAATTTTTCGTCTCACCTATAAACTTAACACCACTCTAAACTTATTGTTAGACATGACTTCTCTCTCAAACTAACTGCACAGTTCCTCTGAATCAAATGAATGAAAATAAGAAAAATTCGTAAAAGCTGGTCCAAATAGAGAAAGATAGAAAGAGGAGGGAAAAAATGAAAAATTCAAATGGTTAACTACTGACGTAACATTTTCGATAGAAAAAGTCCGTGTTTCAACCCTTTAAAAACGAGTAAGAATATATAGCTGTGCAGGGACGGAGTGGAAAGTGACAAAACTCATAAAACAGTAACCAACTAACCCCAAGATATGGAGGGTGTACTGTTGTACATTGATTGTTATAGTCAGGTTCCAATCCAAATAGACCCCGGCCGCTGGCCGACGCATGAGGCCGTTAAATAAAGAGAGAATTTGTATTGATTTTTTGGAAAAGCCAATTGGTTCCAGAGAAAATTGGCCTTTTGACCAGGTGGCCATTTAAATGAAGTGACCGCAAAGGAGGTTTCACTGTACAAAAATTAAGTGACATGATTTCAATCAAAATCGTCGAAAAATTAGGACAAACAGGGCTCGAAAAATAGTTGTGAACTTCGGATGCGTCTGCCAGACGGAATAACAATCTATGGATTCGCCGGCTGCTTGCGGCTGACAAGGACACACGAGTCATCCTCCCGATGCAACTCTCCCTGCGCCATGAACGCACTACACAAATAAACCAGTCCTCGCTCCCCTCCAGCTGGAGGGGAACTTGTTGTATACATAAATAGATCTAATTCCTCCTCCATCAGCTGGCCACGACGAAGACAGAAACTGAGCTGTGACCTTGAAACCAGTAGGCATTTAAACTAGCTTTTTGTATTGTTCTTGTTGGTCCCTCCAGATAAACGAATAAGTGAACGATGACCTTGGTTCGACAACGTCGATCAAGATAGCCGAGTAACGTGGTTCATTTGTTTCAAGCAGCAGATTAACGAACCCAGACGAGAAAAGAACGACTGAATCAAGAGCTCTCTGATAGCGATGAATGTCTTAGAATCATTGCAGAAACGAAACATTTCTCAAATTTTATGTTACACTAAAAAGAAAAAAGAATTTTTGTTTATAGTGGCTGGTACTAATAATTTGTATATATGGTAGAGGCAGAAAGAATAAGTAGGTTTCTGGTATAGTGGAGTCCACGTAAGATTAGTTTCTAAAAAGCTAATATGGCCGGCTTTTCAATGTTGCCAACAGTTACCAGACATCACCAAGTCCACGCCTGTGGAGTAACGGTTAGCATGTCTAGCCGCGAAACCAGGTGGCCCGGGTTCGATTCCCGGTCGGGACAAGTTACCTGGTTGAGGTTTTTTCCGGGGTTTTCCCTCAACCAAATATGAGCAAATGCTGGGTAACTTACGGTGTTGGACCCCGGACTCATTTCACCGGAATTATCACCTTCATCTCATTCAGACGCTAAATAACCAAAGCTGTTGATAAAGCGTCGTAAAATAACCTACTAAAAAAAATACATCACCAAAGCAGGTAAAATCACAGTGCTGAAACAATACTAATAAATATATTAGTTATTTGTGATTGATTGATCTAATATTAAAATGTATTTTGTCTTGAAGCAAGAAATTAATTGGTTTGACTAATCAATTTATTCATGAGACCTAACCTCAAAATGTATTTTGTTTGACCACATGGAATGATTAGTGCAAACTTTGAAAACTGAAATGTAAAATGTATACTGCTTATTGAATTATTTATTAATATTATTAATTACGTTTAAATTTCAAATAACACTTGCTAGTAACTTTCGTTTCACGAACGTTGGCAGCTTGCGCAAAGGAAAATTATGCTCTCAACATAATAGAAAATAACTGCCAGTTGTGGTATTTGTCAGTACCGAAATTCGAAACACACGCGGCAAAAGTACATTCAACCTAATAACTAGACAATCACTATAATTCACTATAGCATGTATAGTAATAGGAGCAAAATGGTTAGGTTCCACTTTTTTTTCGGAGGAAGCCCCGAAGAATCACAACCCACTAATAAGTAATATGTAGGCTAGTATCATCTTATGTCGCTTCATTAGTAGAGCTAGGATATGCTATATTTACAAATATTTTACATTTTTAGTTTCAACATAATTTAGTTTAATTTCAAGAATTGGTAATGAAACATGACTATTGTCGAAGTTTTTTATTTACAAAAATACAACGGTAAATTTTCATATTTCATTACAATGAGATTATTACTCTTCATGACGGTATTAATATGAATTTTAGCACGGCCGAAATTATTATAACTTTTATTTACTAATTTTTGGAAAAATTGAACGCTATTGTAAACTTGAGCTGAGCAGAAGAGAAAGAATAGGTTAGATTTTATTTACCACTGGGACCCACTTCGATTTCGTGACCAATAAAATTCACAAATAATTCAAGATTGCATTACATTTCTTGCTTCGAACAAACCTGATCTACGAATTCAATTTGGCATTAGAAAACATTTCTTTTCCACGAATTCACATCTCGGCTCACTATGACATACTGCATCACATGGCATACAGGGAAGTATGTGATCATTTAGCGTCCTAAATACCACTGTTATATTACGTATTATATAGTCGTACGTGCATGTTACAAAAGACCACTGTTACATTACACACTAGTAGTACGTACCTGTTCCGAAATACTACATTTCCATCAGATACTAGTCAACCGTGCGGTTTCGGTTCCAAGATACCACTGTGCACCTTGTATACTCTATTTTATTTCAAGGAGTGCAGTTCGGTGGCTCCTTTGAACACCCACTTACAGATTTATGACTTCCTACATAAACACCTCTGACAATTCCATCCTGTCCTCTCGTCCCAACATTACACAGTTGCCACAATCCTGGTGACCCTCGAAATGAGACTGAAGGGATTCTTGGAATTCGGAAAAGATGCAGCAACTCTGCCTCCACGTGGATTTGACGGGAGCCTGTCAATTCTTCTGAACAAGGGTTGTGATTGGTTACTGACAGGAGAAGACAAGATTTCCGTCACAGCAAGAAAGACATTTATTTATGACAACCAATTAGTACGGGGCAGTAGAAGGTCTGTCGGCAAAGTCCTTTCTATGAAACTGCACTCCATGAAAAAAAATAGAGTATAGTTACACACAAGTTACATATGATACTGTTATTTCGGAACTGTTATTTGGAACCTAGTATTTTCAAGGAACCGGAACGGTTGGAACTGTTACGAGAAAATAACTTTTCCCATTATTTTGAATTTTATTCAGCTTCCTCCAAGTGAAGGCTGCCTAGAAGACAAAGCTTACCAAAAAATTGTTGTTTTTTTTTAAGTAAATGGTAGGTACACAATTATAATGAAAAAAAACAATGGAGAAGGAAAATAAAAAGAAATAACACAATTATAAATAACTGAAGACGACTAAACAAAAGATCATTAATTCTAGAAAAAAAAAACATAAAATTTCCTAGTACGGTATCTATTTGCTATCAGGTGATCACAGTCGTCTATTTAGCACTGGTTGCAAGACCCAACTTAAGTGAGCAGATCGCCAAAGGAAAGAGATCAATCTATTTACGTGTAGAGATGGTTTCTTAGGATTTTTATAGATCCCTTCACTGCAGACAGAGATACTTCAGTCACTGTACATCAATATAAATGAAAAGATTTGTAGAAGCATGTGTTCTTTATAGTATATGGGCTATTATAAAATTACATTATTAAGTATTTCTGTTCAAACCACACTCTTTGAAATCGATTAAAATTCGAATTACCGATCATTTTTAGTCGATCGACAGCTCTAATGTCGAGAACGCTGGGGTTGACGACCACAACGTAGACACGAATGTTTATAGTGCCCTGCAAGCGTAGCCGTGTCTATACAGCACTCACTACTCACACTTGAGCTGGGTGATATGGATGCGGAGAGACGCACGCAGGCCCAACAAACGCTCGCTTGCGTGCTGCGTTAATTTCGCACCGCCAGGCCTTGAGAATTTTATGCATCCACTAATAATTCTATTCCCATCGATCGTAATTCTGCCTCCGTCCCTCACAAACATTGCTGGCAACGCCCGTGCGTATTCAAGGCTTGAGTTCAGAAGGTAGGAGCTACAAAACTTACTATCATATTTCTAAACGAAAATCCATTGACACCTCATCAACTGCAAAGACTACTCAAAGAGGTTATTAGATGAGACGGTAGAAGGGGAAGTAAATGGGATAAAGTAAAACAGGAAGAGACAAGAAACAAAACCAAATAGAGAAGAGAAAGAAAAAGAGAGATGAGATGAAAGGAAGAGAGAGGAAAAGATGAAAGGAAAGAAGAGGAACATCATATCAAAGGAAAGAAGAAGAACAGATGAAAGGAATGAAGACAAAAAGATGAAAAGGACAAGACATGATGAAAATACAGGAGGGTGAAAATATTATGAAAAGAGGCGAGGGAAAGGTGAAAGGAAGAGGAACAGATTAAAGGAAAAAAGAGGATACAATGGAAGAAAAGACGAGGGAAATGTGAAAGGAAAGAAGAGGAAAAATGAAAGGAAGGGAAAGGAAAGATGAAATAAAAGACGATGAAAAGATGAAAGAAAAGAAGAGGAAAAGATGAAAGGGGAAAAGACGAAAAGAAGCTGAGAAGATGAAGGAAAGAAGACGAAAAGATGAACGAAAAGAAGGGGAAAATATGAAAGGAAAGTAGACGAGAAGATGAAAGAAAAGAAGACGAAAAGATGAGAGGAAAGAAAAGCGGAAAAGATGAAAGAAAAGCGGAAAAGATGAAAGGAAAGAAGACGAGAAGATGAAAGAAAAGAAGACGAAAAGATGAAAGGAAAGAAGATGAAGGAAAAAATGAAAGGGAAGACGAAAGGATGAAAAGAAGCCAAGAAGATGAAGTAAAGAAGACGAAAAGATGAACGAAAAGGGGGAAATATGAAAAAAGAAGAGGAAAATATTAAAGGAAAGAAGACGAAAAGGTGAAAGGAAAGAAGACGAAATGATGAAAGGGAAGAAGACGAAAAGATGAAAGGGAAAAGACGAAAAGATGAAAGAAAAGAAGAGAAGATAAAAGAAAAGAAGACGAAAAGATGAAAAAAGAAGACGAGAAGATGAAAGGGAAGAAGACGAAAAGATGAAAGGTAGGAAAATGAAAGGAAAGAAGAGGAAAAGATGAAAGGGAAGACGAAAGGATGAAAAAAAGAAGAGGAGAAGATAAAAGAGAAGAAGACGAAAAGATGAAAGAAAAGAAGAGGAAAAGATGAAAGGGAAGAAGACGAAAAGATGAAAGGGAAGAAGACGAAAAGATGAAAGGGAAGAAGACGAAAAGATGAAAGGGAAGAAGACGAAAAGATGAAAGGGAAGAAGACGAAAAGATGAAAGAAAAGAAGAGGAGAATATAAAAGAGAAGACGAAAAGATGAAAGGGAAGAAGACGAAAAGATGCAAGGTAAGAAGATGAAAGAAAATAAGAGGAAAAGATGAATGGGAAGAAGACGAAAAGATGAAAAAACCGAGAAGATGAAGGAAATAAGACGAAAAGATGAACGAAAAGGGGAAAATATGAAAGAAAAGAGGAAAAGATGAAAGGAAAGAAGACGAAAAGGTGAAAAGAAGGTAATATGAAATGGTGGGATAGAGAAAGAAGAAATTAAGCGGGAAATGACTGAAAGAAGGAAGAGAAGGTGAAATAGGAGGTAAAAATGAAAGGAAAGGAGAGGAAAAGATAAAAAGAGGGGAAGATGAAAGGCATTCATGGACAGGGGAAAAGGATGTTAAAAGAAGATGTGAAAAATTAAAAGAAATGAGTGTCAAAAAAGGAAAAAGAGAAAAAATTGAAGATGTGAAAGACTGTAAATTAGAAGAAAAGGAGTTGGACAATGAAAGCAAGACATGATTTATGAAGATAAAAGAAGACTGAAATGAACAATTACGAAAAATTGGAACAAAACAATATATATTATATATAAGCAGGTGTAGAAGCCAGCACTCACTCCATGCTGTGACAACTCTCCTTGCGTAATGGGTTACGTAAGAACCAAAAGGAAGCAGCATCTTGGTTATGCGCCCTGGTTTCTCTCGCCCCGCCCTCTGGGAGGTGGCGCCTAGAACGCAGCAGCACGCAACCTCCGGCGAAGGGAAGCCAACGAACTCCACGGATTGAGCTGCGAAAACGACGCCCGGGACTCGGGCAGGACACTTCTTTCGATGACAGCACCCAACTACTTCATCAAGGCCGTGCAGTGCTTAAAATACAGCATGTGAGTAGGTCAGAAAAAACCACCCTTAGCATCTGCTGCTCTTCCCCCCCCCCCATTTCGATCTATCTGTGGTAAGTGCGACACGAGACATTCAAGAACGGCGAGAGACAAGAGTGTATTGTGATACAACGCACACACCCGGCCGGCCCCAGCGCGCGGAGGGGCAGAGGGGGGAAATCTCTTTCGTAAGACGAGAATATTATACCCCAGACCTCTGGAAATATGGATATTCATAGTGTTGAGGAGGAATGAAATGATGGGATAATAATAATAATAATAATAATAATAATAATAATAATAATAATAATAATAATAATAATAATATAATGCTCCTTTGACAAAGTATAGTCTTTCTTAATTGACAAGTAATTAAAATTATTACTCCATTTTCTTAATTAATAACAGTGTATATCTCCAATAAATGATTTCTTAGCATCGCCACAGATGCACTTGATTGTACTTGTCACTATCTCTGTCACTAGAGAGTTCTTGAAATTTATATTTTCCCCGCCATTCAAAAAATATTTTGATATGATACCTCTTGCACAAAATGGGAGATCTATAACTGAAACTTGATTAATATATTTCAGTATTATCTGTATTTATCCTGGTAATAATGAACAGTTTGACTCGTAGACATCTTGTTTTTCAGCATTAACTTCCCATGATTGTATGAGAAGATTCGAAGAGAACGGCAGTTACGTAGACCTTCGACTCCCCCCTACTACCAATACATAATACAATACTGCGGTTGCTGTCGTCTGCGATGCAACGAACTTTTCTGTTGATTTTCGAGTTCATTTTTTTCCTGGTTATTATATGCGTATTTAAGTTGTGTTAACTCTCGCTAAATGGTTTTATATTTTATTTTATCCGTCCTAGTATTTATTTATTTTATTATTATTATTATTATTATTATTATTATTATTATTATTATTGAATTAATTTGTATTACTATCTTTGTATCATCTGCGTCACGGTTATTCTATTATTATTATTATTATTATTATTATTATTACTTCTATCATCAACATTATCATTGATCTCTGTAAAATTTATGTAGACTACTGGACTGTACCCGAGCACGAGCATATGCTCATTTCGGGTATCTATTTCATATGTATCATTTCAAATGTTAAATTGTGAATAAATTGTGTGAAATGCTAAAGAAAAAAATCTACAAAGGAATAGGACTATAAATAATGTCATTATTCGAACAAAGAAGTTAAATTCTCTAGCGAAGGTCAGAATATGTTAAAATACTTCATGACCGGCACAATATAGGCCTAATTTATTTTCGCAAAATCCGAGATAAATATTTCAATGCTAAAATATCTTTGTTTCTAAACCAGAACTATTGTATTCAGAATTTAAAGTATTTCACTTCCATCAAATTTATAACAATGTATTATTGAATTTCGTACATGAAAACCGAAATAGGCCCTATACTTAATTTATATTCACATAAATATAAAACCAGAAGATCTGACAACATACGTTTGACAGAAACTAAATGTACCACAACTGTAGTATAACATAATCACAGTAGCAACTTCGGTCCATGATAACATGATAATAGCTGAATTCTCAAACATACAATTTGCTAATGCTCCTTATTTCAAAAAATTAATTAAAAAATTGCTGTTTAGAGAGAAAATTTAAAGTTCAATTACTGTTATATGTGCTTTTTCTTATTTTCTTTTTTACATTTTATTCTTATTTAATAAAATGTCCTAACATTATGTGGAATGCTCCCTGAGCATGAGTATGTAACTTACTCTTCCTGGGGTGCTAGAGTGTTTTTATATAAAAAGTAAATATGTATCTTTGTTCTGGCAATAAAGTATTATTATTATTATTATTATTATTATTATTATTATTATTATTATTATTATTATTATTATGGATACATCGTTGTTTACAAATTAAGCGTTTAGAAATTAGAAGTCGTTTCCCTATATTTAATATGATTTAATATGCTATCAAATAAAATAAATTAATCTCCACAATTAAACAGTTTTCAGCAACATCAAATTCTCACCTAAATACAAGAACAAAGAAACTATAGGATATTTTACACTTTAGGAAACCATATTATATAAGTTATATTCTAACTCTGAAGATTGAAAGAAGCAAGAGAATATATTAAAATAAATAAATAGTATATCGTGCGGGCTAGCGGCGTTATAGAGAGCTGGCCTTGCATTCGGGAGATGCGGGATTCGATCCCAGGGGCCGGCAATCCTAAATGAGGTTTTTCATAGTTTCCTCAGTTATTTCCAAGCAAATGCCGGGATTGCACCTCTTGAAAGTCCGGCCATGGACGGCGATCCTTCCCTTAATCCTTTCATATGTGTGAGTGAATGCTGTGTAATGTCTTAAATGTTTGTGTTGTACCGGAGGTGGCCCTGGCATTGAGCTGATCCCTCATCCGAGGAGGCCCTCCATGTCCTTGTGTGGTCAGAAAGTATGTATGTGATCCAATAGATTAATTCTTCTCCCGACAGGTCGCGGCCCTGTAAGGCCCGTGTGACGTGGGTCGTATAAATGAACCTAAAAGGGAGAGGTTAAATTAAGGCAAAGAAAGAATAGTACATTATGCAACGAGCCTATAATGGTAGTAATTAAGACGCGAGTATGTTTATGAAACGAGCGCAAGCGAGTTTCATAATTTTCATACAAGCGTCTTAATTACCATTGTAGTAAAGTCACATACGACTTTTTATGCTCGACCATATTTCTAACTTGAAATTATTCATAAGTATTCATGTTATTCTTATCTGAGGAGCGGAACTGACCTTGTGCAATACGTCGTAAATTGTGAGATGTGCGCAGAGCGAAAGTATTGATTTTTTCCGAGAAACAAATGTCGACATTGATCTCGATATAATCTAGAGAGTAAAATAAACATTACTCTTGATATACCCTTGAAATTGAATTAGACACTGAAAAACGAGATGATAAATTGAATTTATTCGAATATTATTTAGCCTACAATTAACGCTATTATTGTTATAGTAACAGAACTTGTTATCTTTCGATTGCATATCCGAGAATAATCGATACTTGCGCTTTCATATTGCTACAATGGTATTTTCTGATTGGTGGAACACCTGAACTTTAATGAATAGCTGTACTTCAATGAGGTCCATTAAAGGGCTGCTACCAGGTGTATAATTACTACATTTCGGCATGGTCGAGCATAAAATAAATAAATGGCCTATTACGTGTTTTGTAATTAAGTGCATGGTTTATTAGAAAATTGGGCTCAAAATCTGCGTAGTTTGGCAACAGCGCATCGCCGGCTCATCTTCGAATAAGCTTCCTTTGTTTCTGGTTGAGTGGAAGTGAAGGCCTGCTGGTCGTAACTCAGTCAGAATAAATAAACAAATAAATAGAAATAACATGACTATATCACATAAGAACTGCCAGTGATTAGCTACTGCGCCTGTATGTCTCCTTTCCTTTACATTCTCCTATTCGCTTCCTCTGTTTATATATGTCTAAAGCTCTGGAAGGGAGAATAACATCAATGCCTTGGGCAGGGTTCCAACCCACGACAGCGTTCCCAAGCAATATTCAAGAAGCGCCTTACATCCTGACCGGTTCCGCAAGTTTCGGCTGAAGCAAAGAGTTGGAGGGGAGGAGGGGTATGAGAAACACTGATCTACGACACAAGATCAAGCTGGGTACGTGTCAGTCTCCTGCACATTGGGAGAATACTGCCTCTTACTCAACCACGGAAATTCATGGGATAACCCGACCGAAAGCTCTAATTACAGCAACAATCCACTGGGGCCCACAAATTGGGGAGGGGAGGTGTTGCCATGAGCAGCCCCACCCACGTGGAAAATTATTACGACCAAGAATGTGCTCGTTATATGGGCTACGCGGTGTTCCCATGGCAACAGAGAAACAGTCCGGATGGAGTCTGGCTCGTCCGTCACTCGGGATGATGCTTCCTCCCCCTTCCACCTCCGAAAGTGCGTCCTAGAGAAATCTCACTCTGGTGTACCAGAGCGTTCTGTTCTCCGATGAGGTAACTTTCCGATAGATTGAACATTCATTATGTATTTCGATCTACATTGGTCGTTTTGGAACTTACAGGCATATTGCGATGTTGGAATTTTTAATTGGTTTATTTTACGATGCTTTATCAACTGCGAGTGAAATGAAGATGATAATGCAAGTGAAATGGGTCCAGGGTCCGGCGCCGAAAGTTGCCCAGCATTTGCTATTAATGGGTTGAGGGGGAAACGCCAGGAAAAAAACCTCAATCAAGTAATTTGTCCCAGCCAGGATTTGAATCCGGGCCTGCAGTTTCGCAGTCCGACATGCAGATCACTACTACACGCGGTGAGCTACATGGAAAACTGTGAACTAAACTTTTACGGTCTTACTAATAAAAACTCTATATACAGACGTTTAACTGTCTTAAACTTATACAATGAGTAGCTCGTTTATAAGTCGTGTGTAAATTCCTTACTAATAATCACTACATACGTCGCGTGTAACAGTACAACTATTACACAGCTACGTCATAGTTTCGCCATTACTTCGTTACGAAAGATAATAGAATATCTGAGGTTCTCTATTGCATCCGGTAGAGCGCTCTAGTGTGGCGTGTTAAGTATCGATAGTACAACTGGCTCTAATCGATTACCATACTATATTTTGGTCAAAGAGTACAGGCTACAGTAATATTATTCTAATTATACTGTGCTCTTTGGTTACTAGGCAACCATCATCGTAAAATGACAGTAGATACGAACAGCTGTTAGAGGGGCGGCCATTTTTTCTCTATATACAACGCTTAAACAAGGGGCTTCGTGTATATAACTACTGCAAAGCAATTCCCATTGTATAGTTACAGGCTGTTTATACGTCCATCGCTTCTGCATGGTTTATTAGTAAAGTTTTCTGTCTCAACTCTGCATAAGTCTAGTATAAAAACTATACACGGTTTATTAGTAAGACTGTTAATATTTCTTGAAATACAATAACGGTTTTAATAATAAAATTCTAATACAGTGAATTGCTGGTTTATAAGTCGTGTATCAGTCAACGACTAATACTCACTATATACGTCGTGTATAACAATACAACTATTATAGAACTACGTCATAGTTTCGTCATTATTTTATTACGAAAGGTAAGAGAATAACAGATATTTTTTTTGCATATCGATACTGACAGCTGTTAAAGAGGTGGCCATTTTTTCTCTGTATACAACGCTTGAACAGGGAGTTTCCCATGTATAGTTACACAATGCTCATACATTCATAGCTTATACATGGTTTATTAGTAACGTTTTCTGTCTCAAATCTGCATATTAGTCTCGTATAAAAATTATACACGATTTATTAGTAAGACACAATAGGGTTAAATTGATATATTTTAACCCAAACTAAATTATCTTGAAACAGTTTACATTCCTGCTGGGACAGCCTGTATAATGCGATGATTGTTCAAACCCGAAAGGCCACCTGAGTAGCATTCTTGCATCCGATGCTGCCTCATCCTGGGTAGGGGACAGCGTCTGTATTTTTGCAAAGTAAATCAATAAATTAGTACATCTGTAATGTAATGTACAATGCGAGATTATATTGCTGAGAGCTGACGCGATGAATTACGGCTAAGCGGGCTGTTGCTTGCTCATGTCACACTACGAACTATGCCGTACAAAGCGAAACCTGTTTCCAGACGGACACCCGTTACTTCTGTAAAAATGTCTCTATGTTACACACATTTTCGTGTTTTTCGAAGTGAAGACGATACTTATTAATACTTTTATGTACTCAGGTCGATTCACATTATACGGAACGTCGTCGCATCACGGACCGGTAACGTTACATCAAAATACTGCAAACAGCATTTTGTATGGTAGCGTTCACATAACAGGCAACGTCGTGGACAGTCAACGGCACGGACCATCTGGGATTCTCGAGGAGAATGTTTCGACGTGACGGAACCTGTACGTGGACGGTTTGTTCTACTAGACATAACAGCCCAGCTGCACATTCCAAAAGAGTCACACATCCTACTGTATGTGTCATGACACGTATTATTTTGAGGGAAAGGGTTGACATTTGATAATTATTCTCTATTTGATTATTTAACGACGCTATATCAACTACGAAGCTATTTAGCGTCGATGGGATTGGTGCTAGCGAGATGAGACCGAGGATTCGCCATAGATTACCTAACATTTGCCTTACGGTTGTGAAAAACCTCGGAAAAAACCCAACCAGGTAATCAGCCCAACCGGGCGCCCGAGCGCAACTCCGGATCGGCAAGCAAGAGTTCTGGTCGACTGATCTACGCCGGTGGCTTAAAATGTGATATTAATTTACTTCAGTAACCCTCAAAGAAAACGAAAAATTATTATTTTTTTCTCGATTATAGGCATATATTTAATTATTTTCTAGGTCCTGAATGCAAAGCGACGGGGATTTCATTAAGTTATCAGCTTAGAAAGGCGGTAAAAAATAGGAAGACTGCAAGAGTGGAGAGGCAGTCAACACCGAGGAAAAACGCAAATATGAATATTGTATGCAGTGGTGGAGTTCTAATTTTTTAACAACCGGTTCCCATCGCTCATAACCGTAAATTTCATACTTTTAATATAAGATAGTCTATTGTAGGTATATTAAATAAGCTAATAATAACCGGCTAATTGCAATGCTCTATATTATTCCATAATTACTTGACCACTAATTTAAAAACGGACATAGTTGCCACAGTGGAACAGTTTACATCCACTGTAACAAAATCTGGCACCATCCTCATCTCTCTTTCTTTCTTTTTTTTTCGGCCTTTTCTTAATCCAGCCAAATACGAACCATCGCAAGTTTTTGTGTGTTAAAAATCGACATTGTCTGAGAGCTCACTTCTCTACCCGTGATGGCGCCGGCAAACTGACTGTCACTTGTCTTTAAATGTGAATGAGTTGCCATTGGACGTGACGGTCACGGTGCCGGTCTGTGACGTTGATTTTCCGTATAATACAGCGCCGGGCATGAGAGCGGCTCCGTATAGCCGACCAGAGCTGCTCTCGCTCCGTAAAGCACTTCAATTCCAAGCCGAAGCAAAACGCTCACGCAGTGGCGGACTCACATTGCAGCTACCTTCCCTGCATTAATGTAACAAGAGCCACGGTTATTCTAGTCATTCAGTCTGTCAGTAGGCCTACATAACAGTTTATGAGGATATTACATCAATCCATTGTACAGTACAGACTTTATAACACTCTTATTAATTTAATGAAATAAACTTTGCTCTACACACACATACACACACGCACACATACACAAATCATTAGTCTTATTTACATAATCTATATGCAGTGTTTTAACAATTACATAATGGTATTAATAATACAAATACATGTAATAAAGGATTTCGATCAGAAACACAAGAAGAAAATTATTAATAAACACTCTCTTACACTTTTCTTTTGCATGAATAAGCTATTGTAATAAAATCTTACTTCTATCAATCTGAAATCTATTTTCTATTGAAACAAAACTACTTGAAACTCAATAACCAAAATAACTATGTGTTTATTTTCCGAGACTTATGAGGTCGTTTTATTTGCAGAAGCCGTTCAATGTTTGGAACATATGAATTAGCCATGTTCAATCTCAAAATATAATTTAGGTTTTAGTCTGACATACAGCTTCTCAGGCGGATGCATCTTCAATGTTCGCCATCCTACTACAGAGTCAACCACTGCACAGACAGCGAGTGACGTACAGTATGCAAACGTCACACCGCTCGGGAGAATTGCTCTTCAAAGTAAACAGCGCTCATTTCTCAGAATCACGTAATGTGCCCAACCCTGGTATAATATGAATCGACATATAATGGTCGTAAAATACTGTACATGTGTAACATAACGTTTTATGGATTACAATTTTTAGTATTTATAAGTAATCTGCTTGTAAATAAATTAGTCAAAACTCCCCTGAAATAGGATAGAAGGTTCTCACCTTTAGTATTATGAGAATACTACTTAAAAACAAAAACAGAAAAAGACTAGTTTTCTGCATTCTAAGTAACATTCGAGTTAAATAACCATCAATCAAACGCCTTCAGCTAGTCTTTTGTTTCCAGTAACCCAGCAGCCTCATCCACTCTCAAAATCACGAATAGGTTCCCATGTGATGGCCCGGGGTTACCAAATATATAACTTGGGAAAGGAGAGACATAAAGGAGGAAGGGGGTAGAAATCTAATTTTAAAAGAACCATTATTAAGTCGAGACAAGAAGAGATACCTCCAACCCCCTTCAACCCTACGACTGCCGCGAGCTATAACAATAATTAAAACTAAACGTTTGGAGCATCAAGAATGAAGAAAGTATTAAAAGGAAATGTTTTCCCTTTTTTTCTGCCCCCGCCTTTTTTTTTTTCCTCTAAACAAGCAAAAACCACGCCTCTTCCCATTAGACTACGAAACTCCCAATTTTGAGTAAGAGCGTCATACGGGACGCCTCCGTGCGAGATGGAGTTATGTACAGATCCCGTCCAGGGAATCGATAAGAGACGAGACGCACCGTTCACGTACAAAGTGATTATCCGGTGATTAATGCAGGCTCCCTTGGCTTTACTAACAGGTCTTGTCGATGTATAATCCACTGAAAACGGCGCGGCGTCCACTGTATCCATAGAGAAGGACTTGGAAATGAGGTCTCTTCTGTGAGCTCAAACTACATACATGAGTCGCTTCCTATTAACTTTCATACAAAAAATTCTGCTGATATCGACATTTCCTCCCTCTGACAGGGGATCTGAGTCATCATCGTGAGCATTATATCATGGTCATTATCATAATTGATGCCATTATCACTCTTATTCTATGACGTCATTTTCCCCCTTAACTGTTTGCGTTTAAGTAATACACGATTCCAGCTTTTATTATAAGGACGGTGCTATTGCTAATAGATATAGGTGTATATATTATTATTACAAATTAATTTACAAATGCAAAGTTTTTTTTTTTGCTAACAACGTGTACTTGACTATTTTTATTTTATTGGGTTATTTTACGACGCTGTATCAACATTTAGGTTATTTAGCGTCTGATTGAAATGAAGGCGATAATGCCGGTGAAATGAGTCCGGGGTCCAGCACCGAAAGTTACCCAGCATTTGGTCGCATTGGGCTGAGGGAAAACCTCGGAAAAAACCTCAACCAGGTAACTTGCCCCAACCGGGATTCGAACCCGGGCCACATGGTTTCGCAGCCAGACGCGCTGACCGTTACTTCACAGGTGTGGACTACTTGACTATTCGTCATTCATTCAACAAATACAAATATATTATTATTATTATTATTATTATTATTATTATTATTATTATTATTATACAAAAATACATTGTTATAGAGAACAAAGGCGCAATTATATAAAAATATAAATATGGATAAATAGATAACTTAAATGAATTTCTAATCTATAACTAATCTAATCAAAGAGGAAGGCAGACAATAGGAAGGACTGGAGAAAGCTGGGTTTGCAGTGAAAGACCTGCCCTTGGGCAGAACACTAAACGAATGAAACTAATCTAACAACCCAGATATGCCTAAAATATTTTTTGCAATTTTGTGTATTTTATAAATTACATTTAATGTGGTATATCACTGAAGTAGGTCTACATGCATGGTGTCGAAAAATTCTTGTAAATGGTTGAGCTACGAACAGGAGTTCTTTTAAAAGACAATAGACAAATCTGGGTTTCATACATACAAATGGCTTTTAAAGAACCCGGCTGTTCACTGTTGCCCTCACATAAGCCTGCCATCGGTCCCAATCCTGAGCAAGATTAATCCAGTCCCTACCATCATGTCTCACCTCCCTCAAATCCATTTCAACTTTGGTTGAAATTTGTGTTTACTTTTCCTATTCGCTGTTACCTTTGCTAATCTAAGGAAGTTAAGTATTTCTGTCCCTATTTTTATATCGCACATTTTAAGGCTGAAAGTAAAGGGTCCCAGATTTCCACTTTTAAATATGGAAACCGTAGCCTAAAAAAAATTTTTTTCGCCACAAAAAAAAAGAGAGTATAATATTTGCAATCCTGATGTCTATTCTTAGTAACAGAGGGTATTCAAAAACACACACAGACAACGATATTACCAGCATATACTTACTTACTGGCTTTTAAGGAACCCGGAGGTTCATTGCCGCCATCACATAAGCCCGCCATAGGTCCCTGTCCTGAGCAAGACCAATCCAGTCTCTATCAGCATGTCCCACCTTCCTCAAATCCATTTTAATATTATCCTCCCATCTACATCTCGGCCTCCCCAAAGGTATTTTTCCCTCCGGCCTCCCAAGTAACACCCTATATCCATTTCTGGATACGTACTACATGCCCTGCCCATCTCAAACGTCTGGATTTAATGTTCCTAATTATGTCAGGTGAAGAATACAATACGTGATATACCAGCATATAGCTTTTAAAATTAAATTGTTTTATTTAAGGACGCTCGCAACTGTCGAGGTTATATCAGCGTCGTCGATGTACCGGAATTTTGCCATCAACCTAGCTGGGATCGAATCCGCAACCTCGGGCACAAAAGGCCCGACTGCGCAACCCAGGTCGACCATAGCTTTTATGATGGCCGGGAAAACCAGTGCTCACGGGAAAGGTGTGCCACTGGTGACTTGTGCACGACAAATTCAGCGAATGGGAGAAGCCACAGCTGTTATACAGAGAGCGATGTTGAATTGTAGCATATACGATATCCAGCTAAAAGCTGAGTTAGCCTTTCTGTAGGATGCCAGTAACCGAACCTGAGATTCGTAGTAAAAAAAAATTGGCTTTGTATATCCGGTATAAATACGATCCGGAAACGAGAGATTGTTGGAAACTCTTTGTGCTGCTGAATTGCTCAAGCCGTGACTGACAGTTTTGAAAGAAGCAAACCCAATAAAGCGGTCCGGAAGTGGGGATAGGCTGCCGCTGTCGCGAAACTCGCCCGATACATTTTGTTCTTACACATTAATTCAGCACCAGTTTGCAATTGCAGAGGATACTCAGCTGTTGTTGAACCACGGTTCTCGCTTAGCAAAAGCAAATATCATTAGCTCCAATTCCGTTCCTGGAGTGGAAAATTTAATTTAAATTATGGTTTATTTAAGACGCTCGCAACTGCCGAGTTATGTCAGCGTCGCCGGTGTGCCGGAATTTTGTCCCACAGTAGTTCTTTTACATGCCACTAAATCTAGTGGCATGAGCCTGTCGATCTGGGCCGGGATCGAATCCGTAACCTCGGGCACAAAAGGCCAGCGCTATACCAAATGCGCCACCCAGGGGCCTGGAATGGATATTGCTTCGTTGTCAGTCAATGTTATGAGCAGACAGCACATTTTCTGTCCCGATACTCAATGTCAGATGTATGTCAGTTGCGCTCTATCCTTAAGGGGTTAGGTACAGCTTACATCAGTAAAATTTTGGAAATATTCAACATTTTTTTCCTCCATTACTCCATCTTGTACAATAATGAAAAATTAGTATGTGTAAAACACTGTCCTTCTGCTATATGAAATATATATATATATTTTTGTTTTCAAAATTCAGTTCACTGTGCAGTGATGAAGAGTTTACCACATAACTCAAAAACTATCCAACATTCTGTGATGAAATATTTTGTGTGCATTTATGCATGTCATATTTAGGCTACATTATGATGCAAGATCACTTCTCTGCCTTTGATAGATTGTGTGATAAAAAATAAATTCATTTTAAAAATGGTCAAATATCAGTACTTTCTTTTAACACAAAATAAAACAAATATTATTTATTGAGGAATGTAGTTGAAAGAGCATGATATTGTAAACATGAGTTTCAGCAATAAAATAAAAGAGAGAGAACATGAAAAAGTTAACAAGTTTATGAGTTACGAGGGAAACGCTTCATCACTGCAGAGTAAACTGCTACCATTTTGAATGTTGAAAAAAAATATATATATATATTTTTTTAAATCGTACAAATATTTTTTTCATATAACATAAGAATAGTGTTTTACAATTTTCATTAGTGTACAGTGGTGGCAAAAAAAAAAAACCGGACCGATCCTTGTAGCTGATTTCAGAGCCTTGTTCATAGTGATAGCACGATAGACTGGTAACTAAGACTTTCGTGATTCGAATCCTGCCTGGGAACGAAACTTTTTTTTTTGTTCCTTATTCAAATTTATTCCCAATACTTTTCGATTGCAGCGATATTTTACTACTTAATTAACTTATTATTCCCAGAACATAAATTTTACCCACTTATTTTCTAATGGCTTTTGAAATGGGCTACGTCAACAGTCGAAACTACAACAATTTCAATAGATTACTCGCTTTCTTGTGAATACGGGCGTGGCATGCGCAGTGGCTCGTTTCGGGAACTTTGATTATTCTATCGGTCCGGTACAGTAATGGAGGAAAAAAAATGTTGAATATTTCCAAAAATTTTACTGCTGTAAGCTGTGCCTAACCCCTTAAGCCAAGGGACGTGACATCTTGTCGCTGTGTAGGGACCGAAAATCCGCTGTCTGGTTATGAGTAGAGCTGACACTTTCAGTACCAAAACATATGATTATAGAGTATATGGAATGGAATAGAATTTTCAGGAAGAAGGCACTATAACCCAGCACTGCGACCGATTACTGTCTATTGCATTAACCCATAACCTAGGGGCATTCCCAAACTTACACCGGCTGATCACACTAACGTTCGCTTCGTACCCAGTTTTCGAGCAGGCAATCTCACTCGTCCCTAGGAAAGCCCCCTCCGTGCGTCGTCAGCCGGTGTTCAGGGAATGCTATAGAACAACATCGAAGTAAGAAATGGAAAAATGTTGACGGAATGATATAGATGCCTAATATGAGGAAACAGAGAAAAACCCCAACTGCGACCTTGTCCGCCACAAGCAAGAATGTCAAAGCGCCTGCACTGCGTGCTCATACTACAAGCAATACAAATCCAACAAGGTTCATTTTTCTACAAGATAAAGTATGTACATACAGTCTTACTAATAAACCGTGTATAGTTTTTATACGAGACTTATGAAGAGTTGAGACAGAAAACGTTACTAATAAACCGTGAATAAGCTACGGACGTATAAACAAGCTGTAACTATACAATGAGAATTGCTTTGCAGTAGTTATATACAAGAAACCCCTTGTTTAAGCGTTGTATATAGGGAAAAAATGGCCGCCCCTCTAACAGCTGTTCGTATCGATTGTCATTTTATGATGATGGTTACCTTGTAACCACAGAAGAACAAACCAAAGATCATAGAATTATTAGAGTAATATTGCTGTAGCTTGTACTCTTTGACCAAAATGTAGCATGGTAATCGATTAGAGCCAGTTGTACTATCGATATTTAACATGCCACACTAGAGCGCTCTGACGGATGCAATAGAGAACCTCAGATATTCTATTACCTTTCGTAACAAAGTAATGACGAAGCTATGACGTAGCTGTGTAACAGTCATACTGTTATACACGACGTATGTAGTGATTATTAGTAACGAATTTACACACGACTTATAAACGAGCTACTCATTGTATAAGTATAAGACAGTTAAACGTCTGTATATAGAGTTTTTATTAGTAAGACCGATAAACAATAATAGCTCTTAAGGAAATTTGTGTGGGTTCTTGAGAGCACGCAGTGCAGGCGCTTTGACATCCCTAACCACAGGTATCACTATGGATTTTTTAATGAAAAATCCCTGACCGGGACTCGAACCCAGAACGTCTGCGTGACAAAATTTGACCACTCAGCCACACAGGAGCCTCCAGAGTATAGCTACTGTGAGGCAGTCGTTTTATAAACACTGCTTGTACACACAAGGTACCGCATACGCTATCCACATCGCCATGGCGGGGGACCAGAAAACACATATTATGCACCATAAATAATTTCATATGTAAACTCTCGTAACTAGCATGCTGGATTTCAGTTCCTATCATCCAGTGCCGGATTTAGGCCTAGGTTAGGCAGTTGCCTATGGGGACAATTTTCGGGGGGGGGGTATTTTTTCTCTATCTCTTCTTGCTTTTTTCATTTTCATTTAACAGTAAAATTTATTTCTAAACACTAATTGTTTGTAAATCTTTTCTTAAGTTTGATCTTGAACATCTTGAGGGAAGTCTGATATTGTTTTGTTATCGCATTGTCGTGGTCGTGGCGAGAGTAAAAGGAAAGTGTTCCAGCTGCATAGTTGCATTGTAATGCCGGTATCACGTTATTATATTATCAACTGCTTAAATTTAGCTGTTTGTATAAACAAGAATGCATTGTCGGAAATCAAATTCGATATTGTGTTTATTATATTATCGCTATGAGTAGTAACCAGTTACATTATTTTCCAGTATATCGTCAACAATACTATTTAATCACTTTCCAACATGTGCACTATATAATTTGATATGAAAGAATTATTCCGCAAAGAGTTGGAGTTTATTTTGTCAATTTACTTTATACTTCCTATCGAAGTAAGAAATGTTCGTAATAATTATACCACAAACAAAACCAATGCTTAAAAATAAACCACAGCCTGTCTTCCACAAATCAATCTTGTTTGAATAATGAATAAGATTGAATATATTTCTTTGCATCGAGTCTGTTGTAATTCGTCAGATTGACTTTGATGACATCATCAATGCTTTCTCTATGAAGAAAGTGCGAAGGAAATCTTTATAATTCACAAGATGCATATATTTTGATGCCAGTAATTTATAGTTTTCTGAATTGTAACATTTCATTTAAAACTAATTTAAACTAAACATTACTTGTATGATAGCTGCTGATAAACCTGTTTGTCAGAGTTGCGGCGGCAAATTTCAGTACTGGCTAGGGGCGACACTATAGGCCTACCTAAATCGGCCCTGCCAACATCTGGGTACAACTCCAAAAAGTCACAGTATTGTGTACTTAAACCGTTTTAGCACAAATATCGAGGGAAAATACTCCACTGTTATTAATTTAGTCCACAATATAAAAAAAACCTCATTTTTATTCAAGTTGTAATGTACTTTTGGTCTTTTAAGAAAACACTCGTTTTATTCAATTATTTATAGTGCCAGGCATTATTACAAACTGTGATTTATAACGGATAGCACAGGTAAGTGATACGTGCTACACTGCGATACATTCTATATAATTACAATGTATTACCTGACTGTGTCTGTAATTGATACCACGAGTGCCATTGTCACACTGAGATAGAATAAATCAATACGTGTCTCTCAGCTAAGCACTGTACTGGTTGGAAATCACGGGTTATTCTACTCGAATTCTTACCGAGCCGTACCGGAGATTCGACATCGGCCTTGCCCAGGCTGCGGTCCTTGCAGACTCCCGAACGCCCCATATCTAGCCGATGTCCGTGACCTTGTGGGAAGGATGGGGAGGAGTTCGTTGCCTCGGCAACAAACACGAACAGCTGACTGCGAGCAGGGTAGCCAACTGCTGCAGCAGTGCCAAGGAGTCCGCCCTGTGATACGCGTTAATTGTTAGGATCAACGCATTCCACAGATAGCACAAAGCAACTCCAAACGGAAACAATGTCATATGAGACAGGAACAAAAATGTGCATACATGCAATAGACGTTCCAATTCAAATTTATATTTCAAGAGTGAAGGGAAGTTTATTAGTAATATTATTGTATGTCGTTAACAATATACAGAATGTGAAAGAAGAAAATTTACGTATACGTATCAAATATATGTATACATAATATGAATATATGAGGAGGTACTTTTAAAATCGTATTATGTCCATTAAAGCAAAATTTTCAGGAGAGAAGAAAAACCGTTAACTCCTAAATCCTTGGAGATAAATTTAAAATTCAAGTGTCCAAAACTATTTATAGATTGAGATTCAGGATCTGGTTTCATTGAAATAATTTTCAAAATGGGGTTATTGATAATCACAGAAACAGCATGGACATACAGTAATATGATTTGATGTGAAAAACAATATAAATTAATGTTATTATTTCGTCAACTGTCGGAAGACATTACAGACAATGCAAAATAGTACCGGCACAGTCTATTGTTCCTAGCACCCTCACAACTCAAGCTTCGTGACTGGTGTATTGTTCCTATACCTGGTAAGGTTTATCTTGTCTCAGTAGCAATAAAACCAAGCCCCTTCAAATGAGGGTGGAGATTATAGGAGGGTTGTAAATTTTCAGGATACCTTTCAAAAACCTTGTTATTGTACACACTACCGGAACTCAATTTCTTGAAAGACAAGCTCAGTGACGGAACTACACAGTACGAAGAGAGATATTTTGTAATTTTATTTTGCGCTACAGAATGTATCAACTACTCCCTTCCGCCACTGGATGGATGGACGGCATCGCTCCACTCCTTCATCGCCATAACAATACAGACGAAGTAAAACATACCTCCTTTCTCTCTCTTTTCACACTGAGACAAGATACATCAGACAGACTTTAGTACTCTCAGTTGCTAACCGCTTGGAGCATTGTATCGCAAAAAAAAAAAAAAAAAAAAAAAAAAAAAAAATCATCTCAAGCTTCGTGACTGTATGTACTAGACTGTGACAGTATTTTACCTAGAGTCAGTTTAAAGTCCGAAAATAATGACTTTACACTCAAAAGTTTGATTTATGAATTACTTTGCTTGAATTTTTTTGTTAGAGTAACGGATGTGACTGATAAAGGTAACGGATGTGACTTGAGCAACTCAAGGCTTTTCAGATGTTATTTTAATCCATATCATATGACATTAAATAAAATAATTTATAACTTAGGAAATAGTTTATACAATTTATTCAATTTTTATATACCAGAACTTTTGAACTGAAATTCGTAACGATCCTATGGTCCTATCAAAATATAAGTTAACTTTTAGACTATTTTAGTAACGGACGTGATCTGATATTTCATATTAAATTAATCCAGAACATGGTGCAACTTAGCTTCTTCAATCAAATAAGTATAAAACATACAAGAAAAGAAAAACATCATTTTCGCATGCCTTGTCATTACATTATGCAAATATCTGCTGGTTGATCATATAAAACTTTCCAACATTCATGTACGGGAGTGAATATGTTAACTGGTTTACCATCACTTGTTTTGAACACTAGCAAAATAAATAATTTATAAAATTGTAATTTTTTTCTTTTTCTCCATCCGTTAAGATCACAGTTTATTCTATACGAAGAACAATATTACATTATTTTTAAATGCATTTTTAATATTTCAATGTTTGATATCATACTCGTATTTCCTGGAATGGCCGTACGGTAATGGATAATTCATTATAAGCGGAAAATAAACCGATAAATTATTATTATTATTATTATTATTATTATTATTATTATTATTATTACCTATATTCTTCAATGTTAAAATATCTAAAATTATGTAGTGTGGTGTGAAATATGTAATATTATACCAAATATGTAAAAAAATGTAAAATAAAATTTATGGATAACATTACTACATGTGTATCTCGTCAACATTTGCCTTTTAAGGCTGATTCACATTAAACCGGGAACGGAAACGACAACAAGAACGAGGGCGGAAATAACATTAAAATAAATGTATTTAAATGTGAGCATTCACAATAGTTAATTCTGAATACTCGCATTTAAATACATTTATTTTAACAATATTTCCGTTCTCGTTATCGTTGTCGTTTTCGTTCCCGGTTTATTGTGAACCAGCTTTTATTCGTGCATAAATATGTAGCATTAAAATATGTAATTAGATAAAATCCGGGCTCTACTTATTACGAAATAATTTTTCAGAGAGGATTGTGAAAAATGATTTCACAATCAGCAATGAATATGTCTTTATTGAACAGGAATGTGTACAACTTTCAGCCATTTTTTATTTGTTCTAGGGGCCTGGCTCGGGACCAGTAAAGAATTCAGGAAGTGGACCAGGGGAGAATTCCCCCCTCCCCCCCGGGTTCCAGAATGTCCCTCCCAGAAAATTTCACACTATTTTTTTTAGCTCAAAGAATATAATTTATACAATATTATACTTTAATTTGATACGACTTTTCAAGTAGCTTTTCTCGAAGGTTGGTGGTCTGCCGGTCGATGGTGATTGGTTGAAATTTAAATCATCAGAATTTTCAGTCTTGATTGTTAGAGTTAAGTCAGGTATGCTGTGTTTTATTGGTGTAGTTTTCATTGTCAGTCTTTCTTAGTAAATGTAATAATTTATTTATTAAAATAGTTATAGCATACATATATAGTACATACAAATATTTCAATGTACGATGATAAAGCAACAGATACTGTTTAATTTTCTTAAAAGGAAAAGACGTGTTGGGGAGTCAACAGGAAGTGCACCCCTTTGCATTTAATGGGGAAAGTTCTCATTTGACCAGGTCTACGAGAGAAATATCACTGAATAAAACGGAAGTTCTACCAGTGTACTGCAATAAAATTAAACAAAATACTGTAGAAGTGACAGGCCAGAAATTGTACCACTCGCTAGCTTTCTGAACAGGCGGTTGGTTGAGTGTGATGCAATTGCAATGCTTTATCTATTGAGTAGACCTACTCCTCTACAATTTCAGTCCGTAGTGTGGTTGTACCACAGTCTAGTATATACAGTCACGAAGCTCAATACGTAGTAAATATGCATCCATAGATAGTTGCTAACCACTAGGATCGCTAATATCACCTCATTACAGACAATGCGAAATAGTACCGACACAGTCTATTGTTCCTAGCACCCTCACAACTCAAGCTTCGTGACTGCATATAATAGACTGTAGTTGTAATGTGTTTTCCTTTGTGACAACGGCAGGGGAGAAACATAAAAATCTCCCTCTAGACGAAAAAAATTAAGATCATAGGAGCAAGTGAAGTTCAGCAGCAATCTATTCTACAATTGGAGAAATTTGCATATACCGCAAATAATTCAGAAGTACTATGTAACTTAAAAGCTTTAGTATCCGGAAAAGCATTGTAGCAAAATATTGGGGGACTTTGGAAAAAATAATACTGTATTGTTTTATAGCAATGGAATGCCTTTTACTTCACAATAAATGAGCCGTTCAGGGCAGAAGTGGTGTAAGTAAAATTGAGTAATGAGGTTTAAAGTAAAAATTCTGTAAAATATAGCGCAAAGTAGCAATTAATATGTCCTTCGTGCTATCCACTGACTACTAATAACTTAAATAAATTGAATATTAATTGCTACTTTGGCATGTATTTCGCAGAATGTTTACTTTAACCCTCATTATTCAATTTTGACTTACACCACTTCTGCTCTGAACGGCTCAAATAGCCGTTACATTATGCTGTAATTAGCTGTTTATTTTTCATTGAAAGATCCTAAAATTTAAATTTTCAATGTGTGTAGGTACTGAAACAGCAGCATAAAGGAAGCCTATTAAAAATATCAAACAACCTTGCCTAAAACGTGAACCTTCCTAAAGCGGATTTTATTTCTGGTTCCAAACACTCCCGGTTTAGATAGGCTTTACTGCATAAATACAGCATGAATTTTGAGGACTAATGTGTTGAAAAATCTGGCCTACATATAAATCAAGTACTGATTCCTTTTTTTTTTTTCGCAAAAAAAATGGATTTTCCTAGAAAAATGACCAACATTTCAATCATCCACTCCCTTAAAATTTTTAATTAAAAATGGTCATAATTAGTTGTTAATTTCTATTAATTCTACACATTTGTAACCAAAATATTAATTTAATACAAATTATTCGCAGAATTTTTTTCTCTATAGGGAAGCTGCGTGTTCCAATTCTCCACTCTGTATAGTCTCTTTTTTTTTAATGTTTACCAAATTGGTTAGGAGCACAATAGCATTAGGCGGGATGAACCAAAAAATTTGCCATAGGATTACTTGAAAACTTTGCAAAAAAAATCAAACAGTACACAATTCAGAAAAAATCGGAATCCAAGCCCTAGCGCTACGCCGGTGGCCTGAAGAGCGTCTCTTCCTCAGCGAAACCGGCTTATCAATGCCCACTCGTTTTCGACTACGGGCCAACAAGCGCTGTCAGCAGTAAATATAAATTATGAAAGATGTGACAGAAACGACAAGCAACATGCACAACTATCACTTCACTTCAAGTTGGAATAGTAAATCTGTCAAAATAAGCTTCTCTCTTTCCATGCGTACGTGCTCAAACCTACAACGTGCTTTTGTTTATTCCAGGACACCCAAAACGCATGATGTCATCACTATGGTTAGAGAGAATACAGATAAACTACTATTACTATACCACTGAAGTCTATAATGAAGAAACTTATTAACAAGGCGAGAGAAATGGGGCGTTTTTTTTTCGCCACAAAAAGCGATTATCTGTAGTACCGGTAATTGCACGAGAGCTGTTTCATCTTACTGACTATTACACTCTTACTACGTCATACTACTTTTGACCAATAAAACGGTACGAAAGGACGTATTTCAACCAATCTTGGCTGCTTATCGCACAATTTTATCGCGTCCCTAGCATTTGTTTAATTTTATCGCGTCCCTAGCATTTGTTTCTTTGTATGCCAATATTTGAAACTGCGCTGGTCTGGACGTCAAAAATATATATATAAAATTACAAACCACTCCAGTCGATGCACAGCAGTTTCAAATATGACTCGCATTGGCATTCAAGAACAAGAATTAATAAAAATCACTGATCATACCTATGCATCTTCTGAAATACGATTTACAAATAAATGAAGAGCACCATTCGGAAATCCTGAATAAGTTGAATACACCATGTAGGCCTAAATCAACGAGTTCCACTTCTATTACGTACACGTCCAATATAACATCAATTGAACCACCAACCACATTCAAATTTGAAAATTGTACATTCAATAATTATTCCCTTTAAAATTATTCATTCGGAAATTCTGAATAAGTTGAATACACCATGTAGGCCTAAATCAACGAGTTCCACTTCTATTACGCACACGTCCAATATAACATCAATTGAACCACCAACCACATTCAAATTTGAAAATTGTACATTCAATAATTATTCCTTTTAAAATTATTCATGTTTATTTTTTATGTCATCGTCGTTAATTAAAACTTTTCTAACACTTGTGTATATTAGTTAGGTTATGTTATAGCTTCTGATCTGAGAGGATAAAAAGAACTTCTGTTATATGATATTATGGATAATCACGTATCAGAGATTGTTTAATATTAAGATTTATTGAATAGTAATCATTACAGTGTCTGTATAAAGACACTACTGCCATCTAGCATGCATTTAGCGTAATATTTGTAATGTTGAGATGGTACAATAATACATTTGAAGACAGTTGTATTTTCGTAAGTCAATTAATATTTTATTGTATAGGAGCACTTCGTTACTTCTAATCTTTATATACTTTCTTCTAATCGTGTAATAGTCAATTAAATCCCACTCGAGTTTTGATTATCTCTAGATAAATCAAAACGTCTAGTGAGATTACTGTTGATAATTTCGCGAGCCCGAAGAGCGAGTGAAATTATGCTAATAAGAAGTAACCACGAGTGCAATTTAATAAGATTATTCAACGAGTAAAAATTAAATAACTTACAAAACAGAATTACTTACGTAAATTATAATATAATTATTATAAGACACAGCAATAAAACATTATTATACAGAGCGATATAATTATATAGAACACCTTTCTTTCTTTCTTTCTTTCTTTCTTTCTTTCTTAACGAATGATGCTAGCCACAATTTGTTATACCTCAAATGTAGCAAGCTTCGTGACTGTATATACTAGTCTGTGGTTACACATTGCCTTCCGCCTAGATCATAATATGAGAAATGGCACTGTCTAAAGTGGCTAGGAAATCTGAAAACTATGCGTTCGAGAAAGTTTTGAAAAGGATTATTTGTTTACAGAGAGTGGAACTAATAAGATTGAGATAAAGGAATTTTTAGACAGTCTAGCACCCAGTACAAGAGCTTATTGATGAGGAATGGATACAAGTTTTAGCCTTTCTTAGTCATATCACTGCATCTTAGTCAAAAGCCTAGAAGGGAAAGATAGCTTAATAACTGACACGTATGATAAAATCAAATCTTTTATTATGAGGCTCACATTACTGGAAACTAGGGAACGTTAAAGGGTTATCTGGTTTAATACAACAGCAACATCGTAGATACAGTGCAATTTTCAAAGACCTTAGAATATCATTTGAGCATAGATTCAAGGAGTTTCATCTTTTTAAAAAGGATTCTGAATTGTTTACAACTCCATTTTCGGTTATGTATAATGTGTATAGGTTGTGCACACGGTTGATACCCCCTTCCACGACTGCAGTAATCACTTTACTAGGTATAGGAGGGAAGAAAAGTAGTTCATCCATTTACGTAAACTAGGAAATATCACGCTTTTGAGTTTGATCATTTTCATTAGGTTTTTGTTTAATCAAAATTCAGTACAGTATTAACAATAAGTGTTTTTACTCACGAACTGAGCTGTCCATGCGGACGTATTCATTATGCAGTGTATATTATACTGTCGACAATACATTAGCGTACACTGTAGAGAATGAGGTTAAATTGAAAAATAATCATAATAAGGCCATTTAAACACATTTTCAAAATGGTGGCCGTTCATTTCGATACAGGCTTCAGTTCGAATGTGTGTAAATCCAATTACCAGTTTCGTCCTTCGTACTAGTAACTCATGTTGAAATAATTCTATACCTACTCTCAGAGTACCTTACGTACTGTAAATTCAATCTTCACTTCTGCTCGATCCGAAAAGATAAAATTACTCAGACATGCTATCTACTGTCCGTCCAAGTAGTTACCGGTATGTCGCAGGATCGCAGAAAGGGGGGAAATCACGTGACAGTTAATTACATAACGAGGCCCTTTTATTTAAGTTATTTTAAACAGTTGTATGGGTATAATATTACGTAGACGTCCAATTCCTAACAGAAATTAATGTTCTCAGAAAAGAGCTAAGACAGCCCAGCCACTAGCCTTTACAGAGAGGCGAATAGAAGCTGGTGGGGAAAACCGGAATGCGAAGTAGGCAAATGGACGACAGTATCTGTGCGAAAATGATGCAATATTGAAAACTCTTTCGTCACTGGAAAACGCGAACATATTTTTGGAACGTACTGTTTACTATGACCGCAAGGCTACTATGACTGTATATGCGGGCTTGGATCTGTGTGGAGGGCGGTTGAACTTCATTAGTAGAAGGGGTGGGAGTGAAGTACATTAAAAAACTCAGGTACAATAAAAATTGAAGTAAAAATAAAATGATAGTCCCTGTGTATATATTAGTTGATTAGCTTTCGTCATTTTTAATATTTTACACCTTTAATTTTAATTTTTTTATTTTGAGGTTCTTTAACACGAATGTTACAATGTACAAGTAAGTTATTTATCATTCCCAAATATGAATGAATACACATACAGTATATGGAATATATCCATTCAGAAAGCTCACTTTCATTTTCCTTACGCAGAGACCACTCACAGAGTCACACGGTACAGATAATGTACAGTAGTGGCAAAAAAAAAACCGGACCGTTCCTTGTAGCTGATTTCAGAGCCTTGTTCACAGTGACAGCAAGATAGACTGGTAACTAAGACTTCCGTGGTTCGAATCCTGCCTGGGAAGGAAACTTTTTTTTGTTCCTTATTCAAATTTATTCCCAATACTTTTCGACTGCAGCGATATTTTACTACTTAATTAACTTATTATTCCCAGAACATGAATTTTACCAGCTTATTTTCTGATGGCTTTCGAAATGGGCTACGTCAGCAGTCGAAACTACAACAATTTCAATAGATTACTCGCTATCTTGTGAATGCGGGCGTGGCATGCGCAGTGGCTCATTTCGGGGACTTCGATTATTCCGTCGGTCCGGTTTTTTTTGCCACTACTGTACATGCCTAACATTAAATATAATACGTTAATAACATGTTATGCATCAAAGGTGATGTGGTACCTCTCATCACAAAAGCGTTACAATCAGCGCTCTCGAGGTTACATCATTCTACGATCGAGTTCCTTCGGTTTCGAAATGACTAACGATGCTTTGCCCAGTGCAGTTTTAACCTTGAGATCGTTGACTAAGAGCGAGTTACTCATCACTACTGGCGGGCTGGGTCACACAGGTCAGTCATAACACCTAACACTTCCTTCTTATACTGCGATGCTATGTCGCTCCGTGGTACCTCGCATCCCAAGCTTTCAACACAACGATCTCTAACGTCAACATCGCTTGCACCATTATTGCGAAACCTCTCGTGTTTATGATAGAACACTGACTCATAAGGTCATAAGTAAAACAATGGACACTTCTTTTCAATTCACAGTCGATGAGGTCATTGTGACATCGCACTATCAGTAGGATTTCATCGCTCAGTCACCAGGTTTTAAATTCACAGATGAAATTCATCGGTGCTCATTGAATTTTAAGACGGATTACGGATGTAAAATTCGTGAGTCAGCCTCGTGTAGCGGTTAGTAGATAACAAAGGAGAATTACTGTGCTTAATACAAAATAAATGTTCAAGTTTTATTAGCAATGAGTTATGTTCTTGTCAAAATGTTAAGCTATTCATCGAAATCACCAATGAGATCAGAAATGGTTTCTCAAACCTAAGGCGATGTACTTTCGTTTAATTTAATTAAAATTAATTTAATGACTTGATCGTGAAACACTATTTTCGGTTTGTCAGATTTGCAGTTGAAGCATAATAATAACGAAATTTAATATCTTAAATAACAACAACAATTCACTTTGTATACAAACTTACCCAATACAAGGAAATCATATGCTCTTTTTTTTTTACGGAGCAGGGACCCGAAGGCTTACACTGCAGCCCGAGGTTATTGTGCTTACCACTCCTATTCAGTGAATAATACTTGTAGCCGAACGGTCACGCTCTTGTACAAGCACAGCACGCCGCACCGTGAACATAACCCGGGCTATGGTATGAATTAATGATGACGAAATGAGTCCGAGGTCGAACGCCGAAAATTACCCAGCAATTGTGTTTTTATTGGTTGAGGGAAAACCTTGGAAAAAAACTCCAACCAGTATTTGAACTCAAGCCTGCTCGTTTCAAGGTCAGACGTGCTAACCGTTATTCCAAAGCGGTAGATACTTCACATGTTTGGTAATAATAATAATAATAATAATAATAATAATAATAATAATAATAATAATAATAATACTTACTTACTTACAAATAGCTTTTAAGGAACCCGAAGGTTCATTGCCGCCCTCACATAAGCCCGCCATCGGTCCCTATCCTGTGCAAGATTAAGCCAGTCTCTATCATCATACCCAACCTCCCTCAAATCCATTTTAATATTATCCTCCCATCTACGTCTCGGCCTCCCTAAAGGTCTTTTTCCCTCCGGTCTCCCAACTAACACTCTATATGCATTTCTGGATTCGCCCATACGTGCTACATGCCCTGCCCATCTCAAACGTCTGGATTTCAAGTTCCTAATTATGTCAGGTGAAGAATACAATGCGTGCAGTTCTGTGTTGTGTAACTTTCTCCATTCTCCTGTAACTTCATCCCGCTTAGCCCCAAATATTTTCCTAAGCACCTTATTCTCAAAAACCCTTAACACATGTTCCTCTCTCAGAGTGAGAGTCCAAGTTTCACAGCCATATAGAAGAACCGGTAATATAACTGTTTTATAAATTCTTTCAGATTTTTGGACAGCAGACTGGATGATAAGAGCTTCTCAACCGAATAATAACACGCATTTCCCATATTTATTCTGCGTTTAATTTCCTCCCGAGTGTCATTTATATTTGTTACTATTGCTCCAAGATATTTGAATTTTTCCACCTCTTCGAAGGATAAATCTCCAATATTTATATTTCCATTTCGTACAATATTCCCGTCACGAGACATAATCATATACTTTGTCTTTTCGGGATTTACTTCCAAACCGATCGCTTTATAATAATAATAATAATAATAATAATAATAATAATAATAATAATAATAATAATACTTCATTGCCAGAACAAAGATACATATTGATTTTTTTAAATATAAGAACTTTCTAGCACCCCCAGAAAGAGTAAGTTACATACTCGTGCTCAGGGGGCATTCCACTAAGGTAATGTTAAGACATTTTATTGAATAACAGAGTAAAAAGTAATAAAAGAAAAAAAAAAAAGAAGAAAAAACATATCACAATAATTGAACTGCAAATTTTCTCTCTTAACAGCAATTTTGAATAGATTTTTTGAAATAAGGAGCATTAGCAAATTGTATGTTTGGGAATTTATCTATTATCATGTTATAAAGCCTTGGACCGAAGTTGCTACTGTGATTATATGCTACAGTTGTAGTACATTTAGGAACTGTCAAGTATATGTTGTCTGATCTTCTAGTTTTATATTTATGTGAATATAAATTAAATATGTTTCGGTTTTTATGTACGAAATTCAGTAATACAATGTTATAAATTTGATGGAAGTCAAATACTTTAAATTCTGAATACAGCAACTCTGAAAGATAATCAAGAGGTTTATTAAGGAACAGTTTTATTATTATTTTCTGTAGCAGAATTATTGGCATGAGGGAGGTACTATAAGCACTAATGTTTCATTAGTACGAGTATTATTGTTATTGTTTTATTTTCAACAATAAATTTGGTAACAATTAATATTGGTAACAATCTTTAGTAAAATAAATTTGGTATTAAATTTAGTACGAGTATGAATATTTGAATATGTAATTTTATTACAAAAAATGTAATATAAGTATATACAGTATTTTATTGATATGTGGATATGGAGAAGAATGGAACGTGTGAAGTGGGCAGACAGAATAAGAACTGAAGCTGTGTTGGAAAGAGTGGGAGAAGAAAGAATGATGCTGAAACTGATTAGAAAGAGAAAAAGGAATTGGTTTGGCTACTGACTGAGAAGAAATAGCCTAGTACTGAAGGATGCACTGGAAGGAATGGTGAACGGGAAAAGAGTTCGGGGCAGAAAATATCAGATGATAGACGACATTAAGATAGATATATGGATCATGTGATGAGACAAAGAAGAAGGCAGAAAATAGGAAAGATTGAAGAAAGCTGGGTTTGCAGTGAAAGACCTACCCTTGGGCAAAACAATGAATGAATGAATGAATGAATAGGTTTTATGGTCGAAAAAGTGCAATGGACACGAAATATTACAAAGACACTGATTTGTTATATTATACAGTCGAAAAAATATTTATTGAAACCTGAATGAGTAGATTGCCGTAATTAATGAACAAAAATGAAACAATGTCATTAACAAAACTGGATTCAAAACATACAAAACAAAACCGAAGTCCGCAAAATGAGGAAGCTATACAGAGAAAACTAAATAGGAGTTATTCGATATCTAAAGTGTACAATTCGTAAATGAAGTGTCTTTTTTCAAACCTTGGTACTCTTAGTTTCACACACCTTGGGTATTATATGCACAATAAGAGGATTATTATCACAAAGATATTTATTTTCAAGAAATCTAATCTGTATTTATAACTTTGAAGGATATTAGTAATAAAATTAACTTTGTTACGCGCATTTATGATTTTATTAAATTTTTCTGCATTTAATTGTATCTGAATTTCTATACGTGAAATAGTGTACTTCGGTACAGGTCTAGAAAACGGATGACAGTGTTTTACAACTATCACTTACAGGGCAATTCGGGTTCGTTACATTAATTAAAAAAATACAAACGTTTATATACGCCCACATTCCATTCCATTCCTGCATGATGACTTAGGCTTACTATACTTCGTTTCATAATGTCTGACAGAAGATATAAACATTGCCGACAGAGGAGGAGAGAAGTAATACCCCTGACTAACTTCAAGACAAGCGTGGAATGAGGCCTCTGCCATTGGTTGAATAGCAATTATATTTCTCTCCTCCTTTTCCGGCAATATTTACTACTCCTGTCAGACGTAATGGAACGAAGTATAGTTGTTAAAATCTGTTACTACAAGACGTTCTGTGAATTGAATTGAAAGCGGAGAATTTGGAGGACAAATTTAAAAGGTACGCAAAACGCGTCCTTGCAAGGGGTTCGGGGCTGTACGAAACTAAATATGTGAGCTCCAAGCCTGTTGGCCACTAGTCTCACTCCAGGTTACGCTGCTCCACTGAAGGAGTTCTAGAAAATTTTGAAGGGGAAAAAACCGAAAATGGACGTAACCTCTTAGGTACCACATTCGCGGGGGGACGGAAATGTGATAAAAGTGATCACGGGACGGGACGAGGAAGAAATGGCTGGTGTAAATCTGCACATTGAAATGAACTGTGTCATTTCGCAGTGCAGGAGGAGTCGAGAAGACTCTGTCGTCTGTTGTTCGATGACAAGGCAGGTGAAGACCGCTTGGAGGCACGCCGTGAATTCTGATTCTGCAAATTGAAAGGTTCCCTGTCCTTTCGAATTGCGACTAAATGAGTGATCTCGCAAATTAAATATGCAATTTATAGGTTCTGAACTAGGGCATTACGTCGTTTGTTAGAAAAAAGGGGGAATGTGGAGAAGGGCATATAGGTCCGTGGCCCATTTCTTTTATGGCTCATCCCAACATTTGTCTTAACGCCTTAGGAAAACCACGCAATACCTTAGGCAGAATGAGTTGTCTCATATAAGAGACTAGCCAATTTGGCTTTTAGGTAGGGGGGGATTGATTATGTCTTGAACATTGTTGAGTTTAGATGTAATTATTAATTAAATTTAGAAAAATTACCGGGCTCATGGGAATATGAGTGCAGGTCCGTAGCCCATTTCTTTTAGGGCTCATCCCGACATTTGTCTTAGCGCCTTAGGAAAACCACGGAAAAACCTTAGGCAGAATGAGACGTTCTGTGACACGGACTTTCTCATTAATGTGTGTATCTTTCTTTTGTAATAACGGCGCCAATTTCCCGAACAGATAATGCAAATCGTTCCCTGACATTCGTATAATGTTTGGTCTTCGTCATACAACCAGAAGAGCAAGTTATTAACAATGTTTACGGCTTGAATGAATCCATTACCTCATCCAACATTTCATACTCAGCAGAAACGTGGATTCTAACAAAAAATCAGCAAGGTCTCTTATTGCAGTTATTACATTCGAAATAAAAATTTTGAGAAAGATTTTCGTCCCCATTCTCAACAAGGACGCATGGGAAGTCCTAGAAACAGTGAAATGTGCAATTCTCCTGATAAGGTACATTTTACTTTCACTGCAACGTTTCTCCACAAATAATAACTCTAAGCACTCAAAATTTATGCTAAAATTAAAAGTAAAACTAGATTAACATACAAATACAGTTGAAATTGTAAATTAATTTTATTTCTTACAATTAAATGCTGTCAAAGACCGCGAAAAATCACATTCGTAGATAATTACAACCCTCAGACAGATTAATACAAAATATTGCAAATCAAAACTAGAACTAAATTTTGAATCAAAATCCATTATATGTAAATACATCAAGGATAGCCTGAAAAATTAATTAAGTAGGTGATATCAAAACAATGAGTTTTTACAACAGACGAAATACTTTTCACAATGATTTCAGTCACGTCTATGAACAAATCTATCAGTGTTGTTAATTAATTAATTAATTTAAAAAAACTGCGCTTTCTCGACTAAATATCCAGAAGATAATTCAGGAGATTTCTGATTGTGTTCTATGGCAAATTTTCTGCGGAGGGTTATATACTGTGCTCCAACCACGAGAAAGTCTCTGCCGGATGAGACGAAGGAGGGTAATGCTGTGAATGAATATTTATGTCATAAGATGTCATAAGGTCACACACGTGGGTACTCGTATCTCTATTGGCTAGCTCTCACAGCACAAACCATAACATTGATACAGATATATTGATACTATCCTAGTTACAAAATTAGATCACAGTTAATGTCCTGGTCTTATAGGGTGGTATTCATAGACATTTCGCAGCACGCGCTACGAGAGTACTAAGCTAGCCACGACTATCCACTGGTTACTAGTACAGAATTCAAATCATATCCTATCGCTAACACTGGTTTATGAATACGAAAAACGCTGATAATCCACCGAAAACCCGAGCTAAAAATGTCTATGAATACGGCCCTTAATCTCTTCATACAGGAAATAACATATGCAGGAGAGCGCATGGTTTCTAAACTGGCGTTATAACGGTAATATTATCTATCTACTTCGTTCCAACACATGTCGCAATAGTAAGCACATTCCTTTCACGGTTGATCTCCTGGTTGGAGAACAGTACAGACATTTTCACTTTTGAAAAAAAAAATTCTTACGATTTATGAGACATTTATAATTTGTGGTTTATAATTTACAATTTCTGCAACTTTGTACAAAATTTTCAAAGCGTGTCATAGCTATTTTGAAAATTTAAGTTTTAGGTAAACTTGTTTGTGATTCGAGTTATCTGAACATGTCAAATTTTAGAGAATTTTGTTATACCTTTTGTTATATTGCGCTTATCCAATTCTGAAAGATTTCAATGCAGTTACTATCTGGACATTTGTAAGAAACAGAAAGCCTAACATGTAGGTACATTGGCAGACCCCTACGCGGCACTCCCTTCCCTTCCGCGTGGGGAAGTTTGTGAACAAGTTGCTAGGCAACAGCGCCGAGATGTGAACAGCTGACGCCGAGGGGAAAGGGACGCTTGACAACTCCAACAAAACCACCCCTGTCCCACATTCTACTATATGCTTGATGGACATTTCTTTTCAATACTTCCGTACCTACCGTTACGCTCACTGCTTGTCGTTCAGTTTTACTTTTTCATTAAGCGAAACAAGAGTATTGTTAAGCATAAAAAATCGATGTCGAGGCATGACGGAAGGGAAAAGGGAAAATCATTTTCATACTGAAGTGCAGAGCTTCAAACCAAAATCACCACAAATTGGACCAAAAAAACTCTCCGATATATCAGAGATGCTTCGGCACGTAGAATGCATCACCCAGTTTCGGGAATGCATCTATAGTTGTATTGGTTTGAATGTTTTATTTTTGTTTCCGCTTACAAACGGAGAATATGGGTCAATGACAATAGAAGTAATTAAACGAACGATATGCTTTTTTTTTTTTTTTTTTTCATATGAAGCAACATTCCGAGATAGTTCCAATTTACTACGGTTCACTCAAAGTGTATCTAGCGTACATGTCTATTATGACCAAGCCCCCGATTTTTAGGTTTTAAAAAACTAACATAAATTTTTTCAGCACGTTTCAGGATTCTTTAGGATTTTAAATCTGCTATTTAGGAATATATGGGCCGTATTCATAGACATTCTTAGCGCGGGCTTCCGGTGCATGATCAGTAAACTAACGTTCTTCGTATTCATAAACCAATTTTAGCGATATGATATGAATCCTGTACAAGTAACCAGTCCATAGCCGGGACTATACTTGTTTTTTTGAAAGATGAGACATGACAGTTAAGCGACCGAGCTTGGAACTACAGTGCTATGTTGCCAATATGAACTATATACCATGCTACCAGCTGATGGAAGCTAGCAATTGACATTAAGATGGCTGACGTTAAAACATTCATTGGCAATTGACGCGAAGGTAAGAAAACAATACAAAAATCGACAGGGAATCAAACACGAAACATACCAATGCTAACATTGTGTGCACAATAAATGTCGCCAAGAGAGCTATTAAGCACTCGCCAGGTGGGAACTGTAAGTTTGGCAACTCAACCGGTGTTACCACAGCAACAGGCCTACCACGTATGTGACATTCAGTTGTTTTTCTGATTGCAACGCTTCTGTCATGTCCCATCTTTCAAAAAACAAGTATAGTTTAGCATGCTCGTAGCGCGGGCTAGCGAAATTTCTATGAATAACATCCTATAGGTTTTTACGGAAAGAAGCACCATAGTATTAATATTGCAATAAAATACTATTAGACACATTAAAATATCCGCTATTATAACATCTAAGTCTAAAATGAAATCTGATGATTCACGTGGTGATGGTGAAATGTTTTATGGAACTACTCGTATTTATCAATATTGATACATAGGCCTACAGGGCCAGATTTAGGTATACTGCCGCCCCTCCCCCAACTCTCACAAACAGTTTATAACACCTATTGTACAGGTCATGTTTAGTTTAAATTAGTTTTAAATGAAATGTTACAATTCAGAAAACAATAAATTACTGAATCAAAATACATGCTTCTTAATTCTGAATTATAAAGATTTCCTTCGCACTTTCTTCACAGAGAAAGCATTGATGATGTCATCAAAGTCGATCTGACGAAGCACATCAGACTCGATGGAAAGAAATATTATTCAAACTTATTCATTGTTGAAACAAAGCTGATTTGTGGAAGGCAAGCTGTAGTTTATTTTTAAGCATTGGTTTTGTTGGTGGTATAATTATTACGAGTATTTCTTACTTCGATAGAAAGTATAAAGTAAATTCAAAAATAAACTCCAACTCTTTGTGGAATAAACCTTTCATATCGAATTATACAGTGTGTTAATTAAGTATGGAATATTGCTAATAACTCTTTATATATTCACTTTATGAAAAAATACCAAAAACAAAAGTTGTTGCAGATAGGCCTAACTAAAACTTATGGCTGTGACCTCACAAAAGTACAGAATGTGGCAAAAAATAACTTTTTTTTTTAAATGGTACCCTATATTAAATTTTACATATTTGAAATCTCCATTCAATTTTACATACAAATGGAAGTTTGACTCAGCATAAATAATGAATACTCTCTTGTAAATGTTATGGTTCTTTCAGATGCTTTGATAATGTAACACAAAATAAATGTGTGTATTCATATGGAGTAGGCCATGAAACAAACAGAACAATAACATAAATCAACAATGATTCCTTTTCATTCCCGAGTTTAAAATTGTTCACCATGGCAATGCTTTCCGAAAGAGAAAGGATAGAAATTCTAATGATGGTTGCTTATGGTGACAGAAAGAGAAATCAACAAGAGGTATGGTTCTCATTTTGAACATTTGTCATAATTTTAAACATTCTCCGAAACAGTTACGTCATTATTTTGTTTGTTTCATGGCTTATGAATACACACATTTATTTTGTGTTTTTATATAGACTATGTGTAAATTTATTTAAGACTGTCCAAGATTTAGTGTCTGCATATGTTTTTTTTTTTTTTTTAAACAGACCTAAGGGTGTTAATTTTATCTTATCAGTCTTTGTTATTTTTCTCATAACTTGTCATTTGGACTTAAGTCAGTTTGGAATCCACCTTTTCAATTGGAAATCTTCGTAATAACATAATAATAATATTATACAACTGTTTAAAATAATTTAAAGAAATGGGCTCCGTTAGGTAATAACTGTCCCGTGATTTCCCCCCGTTCCGACGATCCTGCGACATAACCACTCAGCAGGACAATGGTTTCTGTTCAAGCATATGCATAAATTGCCTTATCTCCAATCGTGAAGAGCGTGCAAGGTGACTGCCACTCCTCTTTCTTTACATCTGAAATACGTTTGGTTGGGACATGCAATAGCAGCAACAGGAAGATGATATCGACGCAGATAAGATTCTGGTACTCTATCAAAGATTCCTGGGATATCATGCCTATGTATGATAATAATTAATACTGACAGATATAGCTCGCGCAAGGAACGATTACCGAAAAGTAATGGTGGCGCTGGCTGTCTGTTTTGACGTGTGTGTATATAGGCACGCTGAAGGGGTGAGAGATACGGGCCAAAGAAATTACTACCTCTTCCAAGAAGATGAACAATTGAGGACATAGCTGTGGAAATAAAGAACGTAGCAAGAGAAAAATTCGAAGCTAATTAAATGCGCAACATATGTTTACGAATTAAATAATAATACCGTGCGATACAAGACACGTATTCACATGCAATGGAACAAACTAAAATCATAATGTAATTATTATCACAATGCAAGACTGATTCTATCGATGTCATTTCTCTTCCGACCGTACTCTTGAATATCATTCAAGATTTCTCGTGACCTATCCTGTCGCCCCCTCATCCTTATCGCATTGTTTCATTCGCATTCCTTCCGTCGGTATTCTCTGCTTGCGAGAGATCTTTTTTTTTAATATCTCGGATCACTAGGGAAACAACAAATTACTACAAGCAGAGTTCCGATTACAACACTACAGCAGTGGCGTACAATCATGTGATCAGTCTGCAAATTTTGCAGTTATGACATCGCTAAGCTAAGAAAACGCTCTTGAGTTATTAGCAATCTGATTTTTCTCTATCAGTAAAAAGGAGTGAAGTCATTCTAATACTAATTTTTAACCTATTTCAATTTACTATTGACTTGGGTATAAAATTGTTATTATTTAAATATCTGAAGTTGCTTATCTAGGACCCTTTATACTACCTATACTACTATTGTTTATTATGCTTTTTATTGGTTTCTTAAGACGTTTTATCAACTACGATGGTTCTCTAGCGTCTGAGTGCAATGAAGATGATAATGCCAGCGAAATGAGTCCAGGATCCAGGACTAAAAGTTACTTTCATTTGGTCTTAATGGGTTGAGGGGAAAACCACTGGAAAAAACTCAACCAAGTTAACTTGTCTGAACCAGAGTTTGAACCCAGGCCCGCTCGTTTCACGGTCGTTAATGTCAACAATTTTTCTTTTAAAAAAAAAGCATCACTGCGCTTACGAAAAGGCACTTTTCAGTGCTAACAATTTATTTTGTGTTTTGGGGGCAGAGAGTAAGGAAGGTAACCGTGTTTTGAAGTTTATCCGCATGAAGGTCCAGGGAACATTTCGCTAGGACTAACCCAAAAGAAGGCAGATAACCATGACAAGGAATACTGTACACGAAGATCGTAATGCCACATTGCTTGTGGTATGGGTATGAAACATTACCGCCCGAAAAACGAATAGGAAACTTCACACGTCCGTCCAGAGGAAACTACAGTTTTCCGCGCACCGCAAGAGACTGGAAAGGTACCCCCACAATATATGGTAAGTAATTAAAAAAGAAATTTCAAATTATGAGTGGTGTACATAAACTAGACATTTACGGGTAATTGCGTAGTTAGCATCAGTGAGGCCATCTCCCTGTAACAGGTCCAGGGCACATACATTACAAAATATATACATATATTTTAATTAAACTTTCAAAGTATATTTTTTAATATTATTAGTCTCTTTACCTTCTAGCGGGAAATTATGTGTCCTGGACCTCTACTGCGAGAAGACCAATTACCAATTACCAACAATGTAAGTCGGTAACGATAGAAATCTAAAGCGAAGGCTACATTATCCGAAAATATTAGTACACCATGAACAACAGCTAAACACAAATTCCGTCCAACAAGTTCTAGATGTTACTCACCTTGTTTCTTCTGGTATGATGTCCAATTTGTCTTGACTGCAATCATCCTCCACGATCACTAAATCGTGATCAGAGGTGTCGGAAGGAAGATTAAGATCCGGCACGGCATCCTTCCGCAAGATCTTCAGAAGCTTCGAGCTCTGATCAAAGGGCTGGTCGTCGGCGTTGGGGGGATAAATGTCATAGTTATTTTCAGAGAAATGCTCGCTGCATACTCTCAACCCCTGCTTCCACACTCTTCGGTTCTTTTTCGGCTGATCAATGTTCAAAATCGTCAACCATTTCTGTCTGTAGTATTGTTTCCTGGGCAGCATGTGGAACGAAACTGAATCCTGTGTCACTTCAGCGTCCGTGGATGAAGACACCTCTTCACAGTTTCGTTTCGCGTAAAAATTGTGGCATTTCGACACGGCACACGTAAATTCCATTCTGGAGATCGCGAACTTCAAAAAGAAACAAAGTCACAAATAGTAATACCGTACATTTGATATGTACCGGCAAAACACAGCTAGGCCTAACTTGTTTTAGATGTCATTAATGAAGAAGCTCAATCTTAACGATATTTAAAAGCCTCCAAAAATTAGATGTGACCAACTTAAAATGAAACAAACAAAAGACAAAAACTACTAAACTGAATGTTCGTAATAATCCCAGTCTGTTATTGTTAACCACAAGATGAAGATATCATACATTACACAACTAGAGAAGAGATGGCATTCTCCACATGACTTCTGATATATCAAAACATATCAGATACGAAATTTAACGTGCTCTAATTAAAATCTCATGTTTTAAGAGTCAAGTTGCAGAAGTACAATAGAATGTTCGCAAAAGTATGTTTAAAAATATTTCAAAACATAAACAACAGTGATGAACCGACTGTCAAATTCCGCAAGTCTATTACGCACATTAAAATATGTTTTAAAACACGCACATTGACGCATTCAGAATTATGACCACAAAAACATTCTTTAATACTTAAAAATATAAAGAACGGCAAAATACCGAAAGTAAAATTTCAAACAAAAAAAATCTATGACTTCTATAAACATAATACGTTTCAAAATATCACTTCAAATTCAAACATTGTTGCACCAAGAACTGTGATCACAAAAGTATATTTTAAAATTAAACATCGCCGAGTTCAAGAAGAAAGTCTTCTATTATCCCATACATTATGTTGTAACACATCACTTCAAAATCAAACGGCACAAAATAATGAAAAAGTACGTTCACAAGTACGCATTAAATATGGTATTTAATTCTCTGCACCACCTCTTGTATATGAAAACAGTATTATATAACTATCTTGCAGGTCTCAGCTTCCAAATATCGTGATATAAATTGTTTGAGGTTATGTTTTCAAACACTTATTGCACAATAACGTAGTATCCTTTCAAACACACTTTTCAAATTAAAAATACCACGAACAACTGCACACACTGTAAAAATAGCTGTAACAACGAAGTTTCTGATGTTAACTTTTATCTTCCATCGGAATTCACCACACACTTGGAACTAGAAACGTAAGATAAGCTAGCTATAGCGCGCTCAGACAGTCTGTCCACATGTTGTGTTACGAACGCCGTGACAAGAGCCAGAGAAGTCGGGACTTGGGAGTGATGGATGTTTACTGCGAGCGCAGCAGTGCCAGTAGGTTCGCCAGGGTTCCTCCAGCACGGCGGGTAGTGGGTGGAAGAAAAAGGTCCTGGTCAATGGTCAAAAGAGGTAGGGCCATATACTTCCCTCTGTGCAGGGGTGTCACGCCTGGCGACGACGAAGAAAACTGAGCATTTGACTGTGTAGATTACAATATATTGGTAAACAAATTAGTTTCGTAGTATTAAAGACGAGACCTCAGATTGGTTTATGTATTATTTATTTATTTATTTATTTATTTATTTATTTATTTATTTATTTATTCTGGTGTAGTTAAGGCAGGGTTTGGAGTTAAATGGGTTACATCAGCTTCTTGTCTATGCGGATGACGTGAATATGCTAGGAGAAAATCCACAAACGATTAGGTAAAACGCGGAAATTCTAGTTGAAGCAAGTAAAGCGATAGGGTTGGAAGTAAATCCCGAAAAGACTAAGTATATGATTATGTCTCGTGACCAGAATATTGTACGAAATGGAACTATAAAAATTGGAGATTTATCTTTCGGAGAGGTGGAAAAATTCAAATACTGTATCTTGGAGCAACAGTAACAAATATAAATGACACTCGGGAGGAAATTAAACGCAGAATAAATATGGGAAATGCGTGTTATTATTCGATTGAGAAGCTTTTGTCATCTAGTCTTCTGTCAAAAAATCTGAAAGTTATATACCGGTTGTTCTGTATGGTTGTGAAACTTGGACTCTCACTTTGAGAGAGGAACAGAGATTAAGGGTGTTTGAGAATAAGGTTCTTAGGAAAATATTTGGGGCTAAGAGGGATGAAGTTACATGAGAATGGAGAAAGTTACACAACGGAGAGCTTCACGCATTGTATTATTCACTTGACATAATTAGGAACATAAAATCCAGACGTTTGAGATGGGCAGGACATGTAGCACGTATGGGCGAATCTAGAAATGCATATAGAGTGTTAGTTGGGAGGCCGGAGGGAAAAAGACCTTTGGGGAGGCCGAGACGTAGGTGGGAAGATAATATTAAAATGGATTTGAGGGAGGTGGGATATGATGGTAGAGACTGGATTAATCTTGCTCAGGATAGGGACCAATGACGGGCTTATGTGAGGGCGGCAATGAACCTCCGGGTTCCTTAAAAGCCAGTAAGTAAGTAAGTCAAGGCCATCAGGCCTTCTCTTCCACAACACCAGGAATACAAATACAATAATAGAAATTAACAGAAAAAAATACACTATATACAAAGTAAAGCTACACAAGAAATAAAGAGAGAGAGAGAAAAAAAACAAAATGAGTGATTAAGTATCATAATTATTATTATGTGTCAAAAGAGAAAAATAAGTGGAAATGATTATATCAAATAGTCTCAGAGTTACTCATTTAGAATTTATAAATACAATATTAAACAATGAGTTCCCCAAAGATGAAAGTTTAGATCCATTCTTGTTTTTAGTTTATATTAATGGTTTATTTAGCCTTAACAAATAATTTATTCCGGCGTGGCTCAGTCGGTTAAGGCGCTTGCCTTCCGGTCTGAAGTTGCGTTCGGGCGCGGGTTCGATCCCCGCTTGGGCTAATTACCTGGTTGGGTTTTTTCCGAGGTTTTCCCCAACCGTAAGGTGAATTCCAGGTAATCTATGGCGAATCCTCGGCCTCATCTCGCCAAATATCATCTCGCTATCGCCAATCTCATCGACGCTAAATAACCTAGTAGTTGATACAGCGTCGTTAAATAACAAACTAAAATAAACAAAAATAAAAATATTATTTGTAGATTATACAAGTGCGATTATCTGAAGTAAATAATACAATCACTTTATAAACACTTGTAATAAAGAGTTAAATCTAGTGAGTGAATAGTTCATAGTAAATAAACTAGCACTTAATATTAATATTGATTGATTGTAATAAAATTTAGTACACACAATAATCCTCAGTTTTCCTAAGATATTAGATTAAATTGAACTGAAGAATCTATAAGCAAAAAATTTCTTGGTTTGGAAGTGGACAATCACTTGAACTGGAAAACACACACAGAATAATGTATTACTCCCAAATTGAGCTCTATCTGTTATGTATTAAGATTCTTATCTTTCATTGGCGATATGTTTGACGTTGTTAGACAGGTTTGAATCTCTAAGTGACACCAATAAGGCATCACTCATCAGGCAACTAAGTCAGAGATAATGAAGTAGGGTGACCAGTTCCTTTATAGACTTCAGATGTATACAAAAAATTGTTCTTCTTCAAGTGAGATGTACTGCCTGATTATAGATGGAGGCCTACATATCAGCCAGAACCTCAATCATTTGTGATGTAAACACCCTTAAAATGTCATACTCTTCATAACCTTTATTCTACAATGAAATTGGGTAAGTACTAATGAGAAACTTATCTGAAACTAAACATATTTTTGTTGTATAAAAAATAGCTATAAGGTTTTGGTACAAACTTCTTACTTCTAGTAAAACATCCCTTCTCGAACTCTTGTAAGCTATAACAAGGTACAGTCAAAAATAAATATGAAGTCAAAGTTAAGTAAAATAATACCTAAATTTAATCATTTTTGTTTAAATTACTTACACTTTAAGTCAATTGCGTGAGAATTATAGTCACAAAGAAACAATGGCAGTCCGCACTGATTGCCACCATGTGTCCGTCTGATAGAGCTGTAGGAAATGTTTGTTAGATACTAAACAAAAGTATAATGGTAACCTCGTGGCATGGTTTCATGTCCACTACAATGATAACTATTGTTACCATGTCAGAAAAATTTGCGTTATCTACTCATTTGACACTTCCTTTTCTTCTTCGTAAGGAGCTACATCATTCAGATGTTTTAGCTTTTCGTTAAACCAAAATTTGACGCTTTTACACGGCGGATCTCCCTGACCCTATGGTCAGCACGACACAGAACCACCACGGAGATGTCACAGGACAAGTATAAGACAATGAACAAACCCCTAGTTCCATGGAATGAAGATAAATCTCTGTTCAAGCCAGGGAACGAAGCACGGTCCACTTGGTTGGAGAACAGAAACGAAGCACGGGCCACTTGGTTGGAGAGCATACACTATCCACTGATCCTAGGCGACGGACACTCAACTGACACCAGGTTATATTTATTTGAGATTTACTCAACATTACTTATACAGGGACATCATTTTATTTTTACTAACAATTTTAATATTAACCTGTCTATACCTTTAGAGAACCGGAAACACCGCTTGCTCCCCCCTCCAAGACTGGAGTTCGATGATACTGGCGTAAAACACAAATCACTCTACTAGGTATAGGATGGAAGAAAAGTAGTTCATCCATTTACGTAAACTAGGAAATATCGCGAATTTGAGTTTGATAATTTTCATTAGGTTTTTCTTTAATCAAAGTACAGTACTGTATTAAGAATAAGTGTTTTTACTCACGAAGTATTCATTATGCAGTGTATATTATACTGTCTACAGCACATTAGCGTACAATATAGAGAAAGAAGTTAAATTGAAAAATAATCATAATATGAGTATTTAAACACAATTTTGAAAATGGTGGCCGTTCATTTCGATACAGGCTTCAGTTCTTTTGTGCATATTATCGCACTATAGACTATTGCATCTAATTCCAATTGCCAGTTTCGTCCTTCGTACTAGTAACTCATGTTGAAATAATTCTGTACCTACTCTACGTACTGTGAATTCAATCTTCACTTCTGCCCGACCCGAAAATATAAAATTACTCAGACATGCTATCTACTGTGGTTATGCCGCAGGATTGTAGAAAGGGAGGAAATCACGTGACAGTTAATTACTTAACGAGGCCCTTTTATTTAAGTTAAATTAAACAGCTGTATAATATTACGTAAACGTCCAATTCCTAAGAGAAATTAATGTTTTCAGAAAAGAGCTAAGACAGCCCAGCTTTTACAGAGGGGCGAGCAGAAGCAGGTGGGGGAAATCGGGATGCGACGTAGGCAAACGGACAGTACCTGTGCGAAAAATGATTCAATATTGAAAGCTCTTTCGTCACTGGAAAACGCGAACATATTTCTGGAACGTATTATACTCAGTAACTCAGTACTGCTTACTATCTGCGGTCTTGGTTCTGTGTGGAGTTGGAACTTCCTTAGTAGAAGGGGTGGGAGTGAAGTACATTCAAAAACTCAGGTACAATAAAAATTGAAGTAAAAATAAAATGATGTCCCTGTACATTGTTAAGTTATAATTCTGGAGTTCTTGGGAAAAGTGACATAAGTCACAGTTTCCACAAACCTTTTTTGATAATTTATTGACAACTTACGGAATATCTGCTCGCTTGGAAAAAAAATACATAAGTATTTCTCCCATTACAATAATTCATATAGAAAAAAATCAAATCGACATAAACCAGTGTAAGTTGTCAATAAATTATCAAAAAAGGTTTGTGGAAACTGACTTATGTCACTTTTCCCAAGTACTACAGAATTATCCCTCTATGTACACTTAACAAGGGTTTAAATTCATTATTAATTAGGTACGTTAATAATTTTTACTATGGAAAAAATCTAGCAAGTTTTCAACATATATCTCATGGATAATGGACCTGTTACTATCTATTGCACTAACCTTCAATCTAGGAGCATTCCCAAACCCACACCGGTTGACTACACTAAGGTTCGCTGCGTAACCAGGTTTCGAACAAGTCCCCTCACTCGTCCCTAGGGCAGCCCCCTCCGTGCGTCGCCAGTCGGCGATCGGGGAATGCTATGGAATGATGACGAAATGGAAAAATGGTGACGGAATGATGTAGATGCCTAATATGGGGGGGGAAACAGAAGAACTCCGAAAAAAACCCCAACCGCGACTTTGTCCGCCACAAGTGTCATTATGAATTTTTCAATGAAAATAGAAAAGACTGAAGAATGCTGGGTTTGCAGTGAAAAGACCTGCCTTTAGGCAGAACAGTATGAATGAATGACATTTGCTCGGATCAAATGTCTGCACATTTAAAGGACAAAACTAAAATTATTTCAATCATTCATTATCATAATACACTGGTCTTTCAAATCGACTGAGCTTATTGGGAATGAAATCAATGGTTTTCCCAAAACAAGCTATGAAATATTTCATATAAAATAAATTTTTATCTCGAAAAGGATACAAAAACAAGCAAAATTGTATTTTAAGTTTTTTGTTTGAAATATCTCAAAGAATAATCCTCTAAAATTACTGTCATTACTTACGGTTCACTTTGTACAGTGAAGTGGCTGATGTTTTTTTACAAGGTGTTCTGCCGATACTGGACCAATTCGGCGGTCAACAATTCATCACTGCTGGGCAGGTTGCATAAGCTCGAGGGACTTTCAGCTAGTGTTTCAGTATTTTGTAAAGGTAACGTTGATGTGAAAACTAGAAATTATTTAATTTACAGTATATTCACGCACGTGAAGACAAAATTATTAGAAACTTGGTAGTTCCAAACTTTTAATTTTAAATTTTCATCAAAGCCATTCAGCCAATCACAAGACAGGAGGAACGCAATAATATGAGATCGATAATTGAATCAAACAACAAGATAAACACATTATCGTATTTTCCTGTAGTATAAGGAACGGCGGCGTTGTACTGCAAAACATGCCTACAATATCAAAATGAATTAGCGTCAAGGGACTCTACACGACAGAATGTAGACAAACTTTATTGCTTAGGTAACAACAGGTAGCTGACTCCTTTCCACAATTGATTTTCAATCACGGACACGGATTGAGAACCACAGAAATAATTATCCCTCCCTAGCTACTTAGCTTCTCGTTTTCAACATTTGTCCTCATATCACGAAATAGATACTCGCTCACAACACCATATCACACTCTCCATTCCTAAACACAGAACATCCTTCTACTCTTCATCTTTCATCGTCTCTGCAGCTCACCTCTGGAACTCTCTACCACAACATGTCAGAAACTGTCGGACATTGTCTAGTTTCAAAAATAAATTAAAATTGCACTTTTTCAATTCAGATTCCTTTCAGTTATAAGTCCTTTTCTCTGCGATAGTTTTGTAAAAATACAGGCTATATATTTCTTTCCTTCCTTTCCCCTTTTTGTTCTCTTTATCAGCCGATGAATTTATTATCATAGCATTTTTATTGTGAATTTTATTTAATTTTCGTATTTCTTTTCTTTTTTATTATTATTTTATTACATTCCATTTTGTTATATTCTTCCTTACGTTTTCCATATTAATCATTTGTACTAAATGAGTTGCTTTTACTATATTCCAATGTATTTTACTTTCTTTTTTTTTTTTTCTATTATGGTATTATTTTCATGTTGTTTAGTGTCGATTGTATTATGCTATTATTATTTTTTTTTGTAATATGTTAGTATTCTGTTCTTTAACTTTTTGTTAAATTTTAACTGCTTGTATATTTTGTGACCTAGTAGAGTGTAAGAGAAGACCCTATGGCCTGAACTCTGCCAATATAAATAAAGAATTATTATTATTATTATTATTATTATTATTATTATTATTATTATTATTATTATTATTATTATTATTATTATGTTCTTCATTCCGAATGCTGAAATTTTCTTTCCTATTTACGTCAAAATAAATTTTTATATATCAATTTTCATTGAGTACTTAAAATAATCATAGAATTTGAACCCGTACTCAAGGATCAATTTAAGATGTCGTGATTTCTTTCAAACTTCTGCTGCTCAGTGAGGCAACACTGCCCGCGGGCGGAATCTGGAAGAGGCGGAACACCGCGTAAGAAACATCGTGTCTCCCACAAATAGTAATTCCTACAATCGTCGCCAACATTTTAACAAGAAATGAAGGGTAGCTTGTGAGACTGAAGGAAGGTGAGGAGAGTGTAATGTAAGGTGGTAACTGGCACCATCCGGCAACTGAGGGAAACTACGGATGCCAAGCTATCGAACTCGAACGACGGGCTGCCTCGCTGTGGGGCAGAGCGTGCCGCACGGTGTGAAAGCTTGCCGCAGACTAACCTGTCACCCCCGTCACTGTCGACGCCGGACGAATCCACTTTTAGCTTATTTTCCGTTCTCGCGTCAGACCAACTCGGCTGGTTCGAATCTAGACTGAGACTCCAGCCACGAGTATGAAATTCTTTCATATCACCGGGAGTCCAGCGACAATTCTGACGCCCTGTCATCAAAGAAACTCGAGCTTGAACCTCGAAAGATCGCGTAGCATTTGTAACAGAATAGCTGAGAGTGTTTCCTCTATTTCCTATACTTATAGTCCAGGTCAGCCTAAGGGTGAAACATAACCATTTTCTTCCCATTACTATATATTCTAGTGGATTGTGGTGATTTTCTAGTTTGCAGGTTGAATTTTCTTTTGCCAACTTCGTTTCGAATTTCGATACTGACAAATACTACAGTTGGTAGTGATTTTGTAACTGGTATGTTGGCACCTGAGACAAATATCGATAATATTTGTCGATACTGGAGTTCCATGAATTATACTAGATTTCTGAGCCGGTTACTGGAAGCTAAAGAAATTTGAACATACTAATAATTAATTAATATCAGTACTAATATTAATACATAATAATTATTTTATGTGTTGCGTTGTGGTTATAATTCAAGACTATAGCCAAGTAAGTTTTCGGAGTTAATATTAATAATTTCATGTCATCAAACAAAATACATTTTTAGGTTAAGTCTCGTGAGTCAATTGTTTAGTCAAACCAATGAATTTCGTATTCCCAGACAAAATACTTGACATTTTGATCCCTTTCTCGTATAGTTTGCCTACGAAAATGTTACAAATTACTGAATTATTTAGAATAATCTTCCAACATAAAGTAAGCTAAGTAAATAAGTCATTTAGTACGTAGGATCGTGTGATATATGGTAACAGTTGGCAACACTGACAAGACGGCAATATTTGCTGTTTAGGAACTGTTGTGTGACCCTCACTATATAATTAGAGTACGGATTTTTATGTCGTTAAAATGTAATTTTAGGTGCCTAAAATAGGCTTAAAAGTGTAGGAAATAGTTTCTAAAGAATTGGAAATAAGCTCTAACAAAAATAATGTTTTCTTTAAAAACCTGTTTCAAATCATCAGGAATGACTTTTAGAATTTAATAATTGTAAATGTTTATATACCGTTATCACCCTACTACTAGAACTACAAGAACAACAAATATATAACTAGTTATACACAAACTAAACAATGAAATGTGAAAAATATGTTTTAGACATAAATTCAGTATACAAACAAGTCAAATACAATCAATTTTTACCAAGCCTTATCCATTAATGTCCATAATTAGTTTAACAATAAATTACCAATACTTTTTCTAAATTATCAATAAAAAACAATGCTGTCTGTCACTCAATACAAATTTGTATGCTCCACATCCACTGAAGTAACAGGAGCGTATTTCAATTTTAACACAAGATGGACAGGAATGTTGCATTGTTCTTCCCTGTTAGGATACAGGTCCTTCAGTCCTACATTTCTCTGTAGAACTTGGTCCAGTTTATCCCGTAGGCCTACTTTATTTCCAGCAGAACCAGGAACACTTTTGATCCTGTCTTGCATATCATAAAATATTTTCATTTGTTCATACAGTGGTTTTCCTGCTGCTTCCAGTGATGCAATAACGTGCACTAGGAAAGTGAAGTGTGACTTAAAAAATGCTAGGTCCCTCTGAATACCAGAATCTTCCATCACTTCCTTTGCAGAAACAATGCTTGCAGTCTCGTCTTCTAGACTTGAAACAACGTCTTTCACTTCACTAGTGTGATCGTTTCAACCATGCTCCCCAGCAGGTTAGTACAGGTTCTGGTGGCAGAGAGACATTGGGCAATTTCTCAAGGAAAATCTGAACCCTTGTTGGCGCCTTTACGAAAACTTTTTTTACAGTAGAAATCAATTTATTTACATTTGGATATTGTAACTTGATATGCTCTGTGACACGATTAACGCACACTGAAAAATACATTTTCGAATTTAAAATATCAATTTTTGAAATAAGAATGGATGTTTTGACATATTAGAGATAGAACATAATAGGTCAAAATAAGCATTATCGACGAAACAGGCATTTTTAGGTGCTATTAAAATATCAATTTTAGGCATAGTTTCATATGAAACGTGTACTTGCAAGCTTCTATGAACTTATCTTCTAAGGATTAAAATAGGTTTTTACCTAAAATCCGAAGTCTACTTATAATTAGCCTACATTATTATTCCATTATCATTTATTACACTCTTTGTACATTAATTTAATGGAAAATGATTTGAAGAGACCGACCCATAAATGCAGAAGGCCAGTAGTCTAATAAATGTCCGCGATTGCAGCAGGAAGGGAAATCGAGGGACTATGAAACAAATTGGATCCTACGCTACTCGGTAAAAAAAAGGGGGGAAACCGATTAGATGTATTCTGAATATCAATAAACTAATACAATTTCTAATTATATACATTTCTTACTTCATGGTCAAGATATACCACACGTTCTTCAATACGATATTTATTTAATAGTGTATTTATTTACTAAATTATTTAGTTATTTATTATTTATCTAGTTATTCATAATTTATTTACTTATTTATTGTTTATTTACTCATTTATTTGTTATTTGTTTTTGTTTGCTTGCTTATTTATTTAACTGTTTATTAATTTATTTAATGGTTTGTTTATTTATTTGTGTTTTGATTTAATTATTTTTATTTATGTATTTCTTTAGGGACTACTGTTGTTTTAACCCTAACACCTGTACTCTAAACATTTATTTATGTAGCCTAACGTAAGTTGTTAATTATTCAATTCTCAGACCTTGCCATTCGCTTTGTAATATAAAATACTTGCGTATTTATTATTTGACGGTATGTTATAATCGAAATCGTTTGTTTATTTTATTTATTTCTATCCGAAGGTTACGAGTAAACCACTGGTTTACTATTATAGCAACTTTCTGATTCAACCCGCACACATTTCTTTTGAAGTAAAATATTTGTAATCGACCTTTAAGAAAAAATAAATTGAGAGGCTTGTTTTCCAAACAATTTTTGTCCATTTCCGTAACTTTGTGGGAAATCACGCAAAACGTTTTTAGGTCTAAAATTTCTTACAAGCTAAGCAAGAGGCATTATGAAACCAAAGAGGTTGGGTGCATTTAGAATGAAATGGGAGCACGAGACTCTTTTATTCGCAAATTCTCCTGTTAACAAGAGTCAGTTTGATTCCAATAAGTTAGTCACTTTTAACGGAAGATTTTTGTGGTTTATAGGGCGTTCTGAAGGCAAATCATGACAGTCGTATGTAATGTTCTAGGCCTATTTGAAGAATGCATGGACACAGAAAGTTTATTTTCGTTATCAGTGGACAAGAAACATTTTGAAAACGAGCTCCTCAATTGTAATGTTTTGTCATGAAAGGTTTTTCTGTTCTTAACATTATCGACTGTGAGTTTAAAAATCCACTACTGGTAACTGACATGCTTGTTGAAGGAGTATCACTCAAATTATTCATGTCATTTAAAACAAAATGTATTTAAAGCTGCACAGGAATTATTGATTTGACTGTAAAAAAAATTGCATAACATTCATAATTATTTTGTGATTTAAGTTTCTTTTATGTTCAAATTTAAATTCAATTTTGAATAACGATTGTAAATATTTAATCCTGGACAGCCGATATAAGGGATGGTCCTCCAGCTTGGGGCTTGGGCGAAGGGTTAACAACCCATCACCGTAAAAAAAGATCTTGTTGCGAAACTCCGACATAAGGTGCTTAGGAAAATATTTAGGGCTAAGAGGGATGAAGTTACAGGAGAATGGAGAAATTTACACAACCAGAACTGCACGCATTGTATTCTTCACCTGGCATAATTAGGAACATTAAATCCAGACGTTTGAGATGGGCAGGGCATGTAGCACGTATGGATGGATCCAGAAATGCGTATAGTGTTAGTTGCGAGACCTGAGGGAAAAAAGCTTGAAGATGCAGATGGGAGGATAATATTAAAATGCATTTGAGGGCGGTGGGATATGATGGTAGGGACTGGATTAATCTTGCTCAGGATAGGGACCGACGGCGGCCTTATGTGAGGGCAACAATGAACCTCCGTGTTCTCTTGTCACTTGTAAGTAAGATGGAAGAGGTTTTCACTTATTGGATAATAAATGGGAGAAGAAATTTTCTCATGAAATTTCGGCCAGCGCATGGGACCGGTGCCCACCCAGCATCGTGATGCACTTGGGGAGCTACGATAAGTAGCGAAATCCGGTTATGCAAACCAGCTATAACGGCTGGGGGCTCATCGTGCTAACCACACGATACCTTCGTTCTGGTTGGATGATCGTCCACCTCTGCTTCGGCATGTGGCCGTGAGGCCAGCAGCCGGCTGGTCGGTCTTGGCCCTTCGTGGGTTGTAGCGCCACGGATTATTATTATTATTATTATTATTATTATTATTATTATTATTATTATTATTATTATTATTATTATTATGAAAAACACGGGAATTTTACTTGAAGCAAGTAAAGAGATAGGTTTGGAAGTAAATCCCGAAAAGACAAAGTATATGATTATGTTTCGTGAACAGAATATTGTACGAAATGGAAATATAAAAATTGGAAATTTATCTTTTGAAGAGGTGGAGAAGTTCAAATATCTTGGAGCAACAGTAACAAATATATAAATGATACTCGGGAGGAAATTAAACACAGAATAAATATGGGAAATGCCTGTTATTATTTGGTTGAGAAGCTTTTATCATCCAGTCTGCTGTCAAAAAATCTGAAGGTTAGAATTTATAAAACAGTTATATTACCGGTTGTTCTTTATGCTTGTGAAACTTGGACTCTCACTTCGAGAGAGGAACATAGGTTAAGGATGTTTGAGAATAAGGTGCTTAGGAAAATATTTGGGGCTAAGAAGGATGAAGTTACAGGAGAATGGAGAAAGTTACACAACACAGAACTGCACGCATTGTATTGTTCACCTGACATAATTAGGAACATTAAATCCAGACGTTTGAGATGGGCAGGGCATGTAGCATGTATGGGCGAATCCAGAAATGCATATAGAGTGTTAGTTGGGAGGCCGGAGGGAAAAAGACCTTTGGGGAGGCCGAGACGTAGATGGGAGGATAATATTAAAATGGATTTGAGGGAGGTGGGATATAATGATAGAGAATGGATTAATCTTGCTCACGATAGGGACCGATGGCGGGTTTATGTGAGGGCGGCCATGAACCTCCGGGTTCCTTAAAAGCCAGTAAGTAAGTAAGTAAGTAAGTAAGTAAGTAAGTAAGTAAGTAAGTAAGTAAGTAAGTAACTAAGTAAGTTATTTCAAGTAGACAAAGCTCTATCTACAACAATTACAAAAAATAATGACAGAATCTTTTCTCTTTGCAGTTCATTTTGATAGTGGCGCCAAAACAAATAAGCATAAGAAAGACAATGAATAACGACGTTCGTCGATAATCCATAAAACATTGCAGGTTGTTGAAGTTATCAGGCAATGTTCGTTCAGCGACCAGCACAAAGCTGAGTGAGGAATGAGATCAGAGTGTTGTCCACCCCTGACACAAGTGCATCTGCTTGAATGCGACCTGCCAATTCAAAGAAAGGAGGAAAGGAACAGGTCCATCCGCCGAGAAAGGAATTCTTCCGAGTCAGAAATAACCCTGGACCGCCTGCCTGCCTGCCTGCCTGCCTGCCTTTCCTTTATTTTTTTTCCTACGGTCCCGTAAAACCCCGTCCCTTGCCCCTCCGCGGCCCGTAGACGCCTATAAGCAATCATATTTCACTCGCTGCACTCCGGTCCGAACGTGAACTGGCATGGAAAGGGGAGCTAGTTACTGCAAGTTATTTTTAACGTACAGCCCATATTTGAACTTTTCCCGACACTAGAAGACCACGTGGTTAGAATCAGTCTCTGGTGGTCCAGGTCCCGGGTGGGGGAGGGGGGGAGGACATGGCAACTTTAAATGTTCGGAACAGATTGCTGACGCACGACTGTCGACAATATTATACGGCTTCTAGGCAACGTCAAAGCTGTAGCGGAGAGGAAAATATATGTATTAATTTCCGACATTATTTATCTCGAAAGGAATCAAAGAGTCTGCAATGAATTTTGTTTTCCGCTAACCCATACACCCCAAGAAAAAGTTTGCAGCCGATGTTTAAACTTCAGGCATTATTATTATTATTATTATTATTATTATTATTATTATTATTATTATTATTATTATTATTATCATCATCTCCGCTTTTCAAAGGACGCTGACCTCACTGTTGTCAATAGACTAGGGTGAAATTCAGTGAACTACTCTTTATCTAGTAGCGTCGTGGTCTAAGGCGACACGCGTTATAAGATGAGCGCTGGTTACTGTACTCCAACCACGAGAAAGTCTCCAGGGAATGAAACGAAGCGGGGTGATGCTGTGAATGAATGTTGTCATAAGATGTCATAAGGTCACACACGTGGGTACTCGTATCTCTATTGGCTATTTCTCAAAGCACAAACCATAACACTGATATACACATTTTTGTACTACCCTAGTTACAAAATTAGATCACTGTTAATCACCTGGGGCCATATTCATAGACATTCTTAGTGCGGACTTCCGGTGGATGATCAGCGAACTAACGTTTTTCGTATTCATAAACCAGTGTTAGCGATATGATATGATATGAATCCTGTACAAGTAATCAGTCGATAGCCGGGGCTAGTTTAGCGCGCTCGTAGCACGGGCTAGGGAAATGTCTATGCATAACACCCTTGGTCTTTTAATCCCTCCATACAGGAAATAACATATGCAGGAGAGCGCATGATTTTTAAACTGATGTTATAACTCTAATATTATCTATCTACTTCGCTCCAATAGATGACGCAATAGTAAGCACATTCCTTTCACGGTTTATCTCCTGGTTGGAGAACAGTAGTCTGCAAGGGAGAAAATTTTTCTCATGAAATTTTGGTCAGTCGGCCAGTGTATAGAATCGGTGCCCATCCAGCATCGTGATGAACTTTGCGAGCCACGGTATTAGCGTTTCGAAAACCAGCTATAACGGCTGAGGGGGGATCATCGTACTGACCACACGATACCGCTGTACTAGTTGGATGATCGTTCACCTCTGCTGAGACATGTGGACGTGAGGCCAGCAGCCAACTGGTCGGCCTTGGCCCTTCAAGGGCTGTTCGCGCCAAGGATTAATTAAATAATGCGACATGTCGACGGGCCAGTTCAAAGGGAAAACAACTTAAAATTTAAAGTTTTGAGAATACTGCATTTTGAAGTTTCATGTTACTGTGAAAAATGCAAGATTCATTGAAATTACTCCAAATTCTGTTAATGACATCTCTTATATAAGTTCCAATTAGAATGATGTTCATTCGATCCTTCACCTACAATCTTGCCAATGTCGAGAATCGAATCTCGAACTTGAGATATGAAAATCCTGTCTTCTAGCAATGAGCGACCAGAAGGGCTTATTAATAAATTAAAATCCATGTCTTTCTCATAGCTATGAAAAAAAAAAAAACAGCAACAGTCATTATTTTACAAAACTCTCAATCCCTACTCCTTTTACATGGGTTCTTTTTTAGAAACCTCCAAAATAAACGAATAAAAACCAAGGTCGTCGAACTGTTCTTCAGCTTTTGTTCACTTTTAAACCCGAAACAAAGGAATCACGAAGGGTGAAACCAGTTACAGGTAAGGCGACTGAATGAAGAAACCAATTTCCGGGTATTTCCCGTTGAAAATCACTTCCCGTCCTGATCAGCTCTGAAAGGACATCTCCGATATTTTGATGAAAGATGGTCGAACACAAATACACAACCATAACCATTCTTCGACCCAGCCACGGTCCAGTCAATTGACGGCACCTGTGTTCAATCCCCAACCAGTTTTGGCTTCTGTCCTAGTTAATCTTTCTGACAAATTAATTATTTTTTTAACGCGAGGAATCTCTCCGAATTATGTGAGGCTCTCTAATAATTTTATTAGGGGGCGACGCCCCTGGCTCTACAAGTTGTGGAGCCAAAAAGTGGCTTGCCCACCCGAAGTCGGTGCCTATGAAACACAAAGATGTTTACTGTATGTGAATATACTACTGATGGTCTACAGCACAGTGCACCCTCGGGCTATAGTCTCTTTCCCGTGGATAAGACATTGCACAAGCGTGCATCCGTGACTGCTGACGGGTATACTTTCTGCCTCTCCCTTCTGCATGACGGAGTATATTACGATACACTCGTTAGCCTTTACCCATTTCAGCGAGTGCTGACGACCACTGGTCTAAGTAAGCAGTCGCGGAGAGCCGATAAGAGGTGGTCCTCCAGCTTGGGGGTTGGGCAAGGCGGTAACAACCCATCACCGTAAAAAATAGCTTGTTACCAAACCCCAACATACTCGTAAGATGGACAGGTCATAATAAAGGTGAATCCAGAAATGCATACAGAGTGTTAGTTGGAAGACCTGAGAAAAAAGGCCTTTGATAAGGGCGAGACGTAGATGGGAGGATAATGAGGGAGGTGGGATATGATGGTAGGGACTGGATTAATCTTGTTCATGATAGGGACCGGGTTCCTTAAAGGTCATTTGTAAGTACAGCTTGACTCTGGGATTTTGGCATCTGCAAAAAGTAAGTAGATAGACTAAGAGCGAGTTACTGATCACTGTTGGCGGGCTGGGTCACACAGGTCAGGCCGTACAGTCATAACACCTAACGCTTCCTTCTTATCATGTCGTGGTACACTCCGCCTTGAAAACAATATTCTTCCACACGTCCCGTTATAACCACTACGTCTGTCGACTAAACAATGTCATGATGGCTTACATTTTCTTGACATGAGTGTCCCTCAGCTACGAGCACAGATATTATTTTCATTCTTCCCCTCCTATGTAAATCTTTGGTTAAATTTCTTTCTTATGACGCAACACACAGCTCGCCCACTAGCCAAACAACCAAGGACAGGGGCCAATAACGTTGAATCGAGCTGTACTATGTAAGGCACATGCTTTAAGTAGATTCGCACTCTCGTGCCTTCGCATCCCACTCCTCAGTTCCCTGCTGATAGCCAAAGACATACCATGGGCACAATTTTCGGTTACGTGAGGCACTCGATTTGAAATAGTTTGTTTACTAGAAGAGGAGACTGCAGAGTAGGATGGGAAATATAAACTGCTGTGACCTGCGTCACCTTATCGTAATCGCTAAGGCGGTCAGTGACGAATTATTAGGAAAGCGCTTGGTTAACGTGAGAGACTCGAAAACTTTTATTCAATTTGGCAAATTAATTCGGCAGCTTTAATCATAAACCTCTTTACTGTTTCTCCGTAGCTGAATTGATCTAAATCACAGGCGAGAAATTGCGTAACTAGCCAATAATATTCCATCACGTTGTCTACGTTTATTTTCTTGAATATTCTGGCGTTTATCAAGATTAGGCCCTACTTAATAGATTTGCACGTTCTCGACCTAAAATAATTTCAGAAAATCATATTTCGTTTTCTACGCACATTTGATATATTTTTTATAAATTTATTTTGGAAATAATACGTACAAACAACATATAATTACTCGTAGGCTACCTTTTAATGTAGCGTGTTTAAGGTATAATGTCGTATTTAGTACATTATGCAAATTTTAAGATCATAAATTTTCTTCGGAATAGTACGAAAAATAACATTTAATTTGTCTTACCTTCTAATTCAGCATGTTCTTTATGACATAAGGAATAATGTCGTTGTATATTAAATTTATTAATGCCTAATAGGATTTTCGAGCATAACATACATCGTATGTTCTCCCCTTCTAAACAGCAAAAAAACTCTTCCTCCCATTTCTCATGAAATAATCGTTTTCTAACGCGTATACACTGCTTTGATAATGCCATTATGCCACCACTGATATTGCTTATGAAACTGATATAGAACCTGCCCACGCCTAGGAGCTACGTGAGGGAAGAACGGGGACTGTGAAGATGATGTCACTCAGAGCGATAAGCTCTGTGAAGGTCAGTGAGGCACAAATTCTCAAGTGAGGCACGGTGCCCATCTCTGGCTAAAGACAAAAAAAAATGCTTCATCATCTGAAAACGACGATAATGCTATTAGAGGACACAGAGGTGGCTAACCCGCGAACAAGGCAGCGTTGTGCGTACGATAACAGAGCCAGTGTCGTGTTTATCAGTGAGCCAGTACATGATGGGACGCAGATCCGGAAGCCAGGAGAAATATGTGACGATGTGTGCAAGCCAGCGAGGGCCCGCCGTAATTTATATCATTGACACCGAATGTGAGTCATTCCTATCTGTAGGCCTACAGTACTGATGACGGAATGGAGTACAACACGAGTGAAATAAACGACAGGGAAAACAAAGCAATGGAACAAAATGTAATCAATAAAACTGGATATAATAGAGTCGAACACGAAGGAAAACGAACACATTGAAACGTAAAATAGATCATAACAGAACGGAAAAGGAAAAAAAATATAAAATAAATTGGAGTGGAAAAGAATGAATGGAGTGAACTGGGACAGAATGTGAAGTACATTTAAAATACACGTCAGTTCGTACTTACGCAAATAACTCGAGCGCCGCTTAATCATCATTTCATCACTTACCTGAAACAAGAAAGAAATCACGTGTTAAAATAATGCGCACTGCGACACAAAACATTCTAAAGATAAACTTCCACCTTTTGTTACTCCTTGTCATACTCCTACATTTGTAGTTGTAGTCTAATCTGTAATTAAGTTACACTGTATATAACACAAAAATATAATCAAATACTTATAAACAAATGATCCTAGGACAGACAGACAGACAGAAAGAAAGAAAGAAAGAAAGAAATAAAGAAAGAAAGAAAGAAGGAAAGAAAAGGAAGAAATAACAATCGAACGAGACAATTTAAAACAAGTTGTAATTAATATGACTATTGCACTTTTACTACAGCTCGACCAAGTTAAGTCTGCGAGCCGAGAGGGGAAGTTGGAGGCAGTTCTGTAGTGAAAAGAGGCGGTAACGAGAGGAGACCAGTACAGTCTCATATGACAGCAAAGTTTTCCTACTGCGCTTCAGTTCATAGAGCGGTAACAATTTAAGACGCTTTGAAATAGACTGTACTTCTACTTCTGCTTGACAGTGAGGTTTGGCGTTCTGATTGGCAAGCGTGGAGAAAGTTGCATGAGGGGGGAGGCAGCGTAACTGTTGCCTTTATCTGAAGACAAGGACAAAAAATCCGTGCGCTCCGTAGTGTATTTTAAACGATGTGCACACGTTGAAATCTGAGTGTCAAGTGACCTAGGTGGCAACTGTGTTTTGCCTCTACATTCCATCCCGATATCCCCACTCGCAGACTTGACTTGGACAAGCTGTATGTCATACTACTTTTGACCAATAAAACGGTACGTAAGGAAGTGTTTCAACCAATCATGACTGTTTATCGCAATAATTTTATCACTTCACTATCATTGGTTTGTTTTTATCACTTCCCTTGCATTTGTCTATTTTTATCATTTCCCTAGCATTTGTTTCTTTGTTTGCCAACATTTCAAACTGCAAATTCTTTACGATACTTCAAAAAGCATGCTTTGCGATAGTCATTTGTTTCCCGCATATAGTCGACTGAAAATGGCGGTTCCGTTCAAACGTTTTGGTGAAGCTAACATTAGTGAAAAATAATTTTATTAAACCCGTAAGTGGCGAGGTATTTTTCTAGTCACGTACAGGGTAACTGGTGAGGTGGGAATTGCACTTACCCCAACTTAGAAACTTGTATCGTAGCACTCAGATAATCAAACTGAATTTTTAATTTATATCAGCAAGTACTTTTATTTGTTTTAACTAGGTTTTCTTCAAAATTAGGGAAGCAGGCAGCATAATAAGCAATGAAAAAGAAAAAAAAAATATCTCCGCACATCCACCTGGCGCAGGCTTCTTTTCTTACAAAGGCTGGGGTAGCCTACTCACAGTAAACACCTCACCAATTACGGGTAAGTCAATTAATATTTTATTGAACTACAGTACTTTATTTCTTGTAACCTTTATATACTTTCATCTAATAGTGTAATACAATTAAATCCCACTCGAGTTTTTTCTCTACTTACTTAGGCCTACTGGCTTTTAAGGAACCTGAAGGTTCATTGCCGCCCTCACACAAGCCCGCCATTGGTCCCGATCCTGAGCAAAATTAATCCATTCTCCATCATCACATCCCACCTCCCTCAAATCCATTTTAATATTATCTTCCCATCTACGTCTCGGCCTCCCTAAACGTCTTTTTCCCTCCGGCCTCCCAACTAACACTCTATATGCATTTCTGGATTCGCCCATACGTGCTACATGCCCTGCCCATCTCAAACGTCTGGATTTAATGTTCCTAATTATGTCAGGTGAAGAATACAATGCGTGCAGTTCTGTGTTGTGTAACTTTCTCCATTCTCCTGTAACTTCATCCCTCTTAGCCCCAAATATTTTCCTAAGCACCTTATTCTCAAACACCCTTAACCTATGTTCCTCTCTCAAAGTGAGAGTCCAAGTTTCACAACCATAAAGAACAACCGGTAATATAACTGTTTTATAAATTCTAACTTTCAAATTTTTTGACAGCAGACTGGATGATAAAAGCTTCTCAACCGAATAATAACACGCATTTCCCATATTTATTCTGTGTTTAATTTCCTCCCGAGTATCATTTATATTTGTTACTGTTGCTCCAAGATATTTGAACTTCTCCACCTCTTCAAAAGATAAATGTCCAATTTCTGTATTTCCATTTCGTACAATATTCCCGTCACGAGTCATAATCATATACTTTGTCTTTTCGGGATTTACTTCCAAACCTATCTCTTTACTTGCTTCCAGTAAAATTCCCGTGTTTTCCCTAATCGTTTGTGGATTTTCTCCTAACATATTCACGTCATCCGCATAGACAAGCAGCTGATGTAACCCGTTCAATTCCAAGCCCTCTCTGTTATCCTGGACTTTCCTAATGGCATACTCTAGAGCAAAGTTAAAAAGTAAAGGTGATAGTGCATCTCCTTGCTTTAGCCCGCAGTGAATTGGAAACGCATCTGACAGAAACTGACCTATACGAACTCTGCTGTACGTTTCACTGAGACACATTTTAATTAATCGAACTAGTTTTTTCTCTACATAAATCAAAATCTCTAATGAGATTACTGTTGATGAAAGAAAGAACGGGGGGGGGGGAGTATGAAAGAACGAATGGTCGATTAAAAAAAGAAAGAAAGAATGAATAAGCGAATGAAGAATCAAAGAACGAACGTGTCAACGAACAACAAAAAAGAAGAAAGAACTTAGAAACAACATAGGCCTACATTTACATGCCTAACTGTGCAGACGCCTTTCTCGTTGACTAATCAGGACTTGCTACAAATGTTTCAGCAACCAATTGAGCATTTTCTTCATTATGGACAGTACGTTGCCGACCAGATCTTGATGCATCTCCAATGCTTCCCGTTCTATCAAATTTTAGGTTAAGTTTCTGCAAATGTTGCTGAGTTGATAGCGATGAATTCTGGCAGACTCTTTGCCATACTTCCACCATAATTGAAGCATGTAAATGTGTTGTTCGTTAGTAAACACGTGCCATTGCAAGGAACGTTACACATCACACAACAGAGCACACACACACACACACACACACAGACATTCCACTGAATAATAATAGTTGACGACGGACAAATGAATGCAGTGTGTTTATGTAGTGCTGCAAACTATTGTTACCGAATAAAATCTAAATCTAAGCATGTCTTTCTCCTTATTAATTACTGCGTAAGGGGAAACTGACTTTTCCGCCAATCTGTATAAATAGTAGGAAAGAACAGAGAAATACGGTAGTGAATAAATAAAAAATAACGAATGAATAAAATAAAGAAAGAAAATCTAAAACAAATAAATAATGAATGAAGGTAGAAACAAAAACAGAGGAAGAAATTAATGTAAGAAAGAATTAATGAATAAATAAAAAGTGAAAAAGAAAGAAAGAAGGAATTAATGGAAAACTAAAATACCTAAATAATAAATGAAAGAATGAATTGAAGGGTTCAGAACCATACTGGGCCAAGCGCCATTTACTAAAATCGTAGAAAACAAGGGTTAAAATGAAGTTATTACCATAATTCAATTGAAACATATAGCAAGTAATATAAAGTATACACATTAAAACTAAATGATAAGTTAATCTTCATTAAACTATGGTATTCACTTAACTTTAACCCTTGCTTTTTCCGTTTTTAATAAACGGCGCTTGGCCCACTATGGTTCTGAACCCTTCAATTAATGAAGAATGTAAGAACTGACGTGGTAACAAACAAAGAAAAGAAAGAAAAGGAGGAAGAAATACTGAATAAATAAAAAAATAATTAATTAATGAAATGAATGAATGAATACAAACTTAGAACATAATAATTGGAGCCTCTGCACATTATCGATTACTTCTGCAGTGTTTGTTGCAAATACAAAGACAGGAATGAAAATGCATGGATTCGGACAAGCGGGCATCCAGAACTCAAAACTTGGAATAACAAAAAAATAGACTATACCCCTTAACATAATAATAATAATAATAATAATAATAATAATAATAATAATAATAATAATAATAATAATAATAATAATAATAATAATCTGTAAATCCCTACATCGACTACCGCATCTCGGTTCACACACTATAAATAGAGAGGAGAGGAAAATTGTCTAATCTATCGTCGAAGCCATGATCCTGGGAGAAAAGTGATGCGCGGGGTATGCAGGTGCTTGGGCAATCCCCTACGAAGCGCTTCCCTTCCCTTCCGCGTCGGAAAGTTTCTGAAGAAGTTGCTAGGCAACAGCGCAGAGCGCCGAGATGAGAACAGCTGACGCCGGCTTGTCGATCACAGCGAGGGGAGGTGCACAGCTTCCAGACCGGCTGACTACAGTGAACGGAACGCAACGAAATCAGCCAGCGGCGTGGACCACCATGACCAGTAGAGATGAAAAAAGTTGCTATTTTCTCGTATCAGTTCCAACTGTTCCAGTGCCTTGAAAATACTAGGTTCCAAATAACAGTACCATATACTATTGGCTGATAGTACTGCACATCTATTATCATAAGGCAGTACATCTCACTTGACAATATGTGTCAGAGGAAGAACAAGAACCTCTCAAGTGATACCAAGAAGGCACTACTTATGAGGATACTAGGCCAGGAGATAATGCGGTAGGGTGCCCAGTTCCTTTCCCCCTCCATTGCATACATCGCCGACTACTATACTCCAACCACGAAAAAGTCTCTGCGGGATGAAAGGCAGCGGGGTAATGCTGTGAATGAATGTTGATGTCATAAGATGTCAAAAGGTGTCACACATGTGGGTATACTCTATTTTTTTTTTTTTTCATGGAGTGCAGTTTCATAGAAAGGACTTTGCCGACAGACCTTCTACTGCCCCCTACTAATTGGTTGTCATAAATAAATGTCTTCCTTACTGTGACGGAAATCTTGTCTTCTCTTGTTAGTAACCAATCACAACCCTCGTTCAGAAGAATTGACAGGTTCCCGTCAAATCCACGTGGAGGCAGAGTTGTCGCATCTTTTCCGAATTCCAAGAATCCCGTCAGTCTCATTTCAAGGGTCAGCAAGACTGTGGCAACTGTGCAATGTTGGGGCGAGGGGACAGGATGGAATTGTCATAGTTGTTTGTGTAGGAAGTCATAAATCTGTAAGTGGGTGTTCAAAGGAGCCACCGAACTGCACTCCTTGAAATAAAATAAGGTATACTCGTATCTCTATTGGCTAGCTCTCAAAGCACAAACAATAACATTGATAGATACATATTTATACTACCCTAATTACAAAATTAGATCACTGTTAATTTCCTGGTCTTTTAATCCCTCCATTTAGGCAATAACAAATGCAGGAGACCGCATGGTTTTTAAACTGACGTTATAACGATAATATTATCTATCTACTTCGCTCCAATAGATGACGCAATAGTAAGCACATTCCTTTCACGGTTGATCTCCTGGTAGCTACAGTAGCTACATATTACCAAATACATACAAACAATATTGTTCTTCCTTTGACACATATCGTCAAGTGAGATCTATTCAGCGTTATTGGCCCTTGTCCTTGGTTGTTTGGCTGGTGAGCGAGCTGTTTGTTGCGTCATAAGAAAGAAATTTAATCACAAACGTTCACAGGAGAGGAAGAGGGAAGAGGAAGAATGAAAATAATATCTTGTTCGTAGCTGAGGGACATTCATGTCAAGAAAATGTCATCATGACATTGTCTAGTCAACAGACATAATGCTTAGTAACGGGACGTGTAGAAGAATATTGTGTTTTAAGATGGAGTGTACCGCGACATGACAACAAGGAAGCTTTAGATGTTATGACTGCGCTGCCTGACCTGTGTAACCCAGTCCCCCAGCAGTGATGAGTAATTCGCTCTTAGGCTCTTTATTTACTTTTTGCAAGGGCCAAAATCCCTGAATCAAGCTGTACATATCAGCCAGAACCTCAATCAGAGGATTTCATATTCGTAAGGAAGTAATAACCCACAGCCTTCCTATCACTGGTCAGATAGTTTGCCTTTCTAAATTCCAAGAAAATTTCTATAACACACAAACTCCAAAATGGCTACTGAAAGGGGGAATGGCACATTGCGCCGCGCTGTGGTATTTAAATTTTAAACACTACTTGGGTCCTTCAGTCAAAATATTTTAGTATTCAATACAGAAAAGTATGTACTATTTATTAAAGCAATAAAAAAAAATCAATTTTTGTCACAATTTCGCCACTGTTACCCTTAACAGCATTTCTATCAGCGACAGCGATTGTTAATATTGTGATACAAGTAATATTGTGATAGTTCTTTTTGAGAATTTATTACAATTTTACTGAGCGAGAGAAGGACCGGTTTTGTGCAGCAACTTGTCCACGAACATTCCCTTAATACGTTGACGCAAAAAACTGATCTTCCTCTCGCTCAGTAAAATTGTAATAAATTCTCAAAAAGAACTATCACAATATTACTCGTATCCCAATCTACCAAACTTTACCCTATTCACGCACAAAATCTGCGGTTCTCTCTCCAATACAGCCTCTTACTTACTTACTTACTTACAAATGGCTTTTAAGGAACCCGAAGGTTCATTGCCGCCCTCACATAAGCCCGCCAGCGGTCCCTATCCTGTGCAAGATTAATCCAGTCTCTATCATCATACCTCATCTCCCTCAAATCCATTTTAATATTATCCTCCCATCTACGTCTCGGCCTCCCTAAAGGTCTTTTTCCCTCCGGTCTCCCAACTAACACTCTATATGCATTTCTGGATTCGCCCATACGTGCTACATGCCCTGCCCATCTCAAACGTCTGGATTTAATGTTCCTAATTATGTCAGGTGAAGAATACAATGCGTGCAGTTCTGTGTTGTGTAACTTTCTCCATTCTCCTGTAACTTCATCCCGCTTAGCCCCAAATATTTTCCTAAGCACCTTATTCTCAAACACCCTCAACCTATGTTCCTCTCTCAGAGTGAGAGTCCAAGTTTCACAACCATACAGAAGAACCGGTAATGTAACTGTTTTATAAATTCTAACTTTCAGATTTTTGGACAGCAGACTGGATGATAAGAGCTTCTCAACCGAATAATAACACGCATTTCCCATATTTATTCTGCGTTTAATTTCCTCCCGAGTGTCATTTATATTTGTTACTGTTGCTCCAAGATATTTGAATTTTTCCACCTCTTCGAAAGATAAATCTCCAATTTTTATATTTCCATTTCGTACAATATTCTGTTCACGAGACATAATCATATACTTTGTCTTTTCGGGATTTACTTCCAAACCGATCGCTCTACTTGCTTCAAGTAAAATTTCCAATATAGCCTCTTCAATATATATATATTTATCAAATCCTTACTCTTATAAATTGTGTAACAAAACTGAAAAACATTAGTAGGCCTATTACTGGAACGTTATCATGGGCTACAGTCGAGTTGAAAAGAAATTGCCGGCAACGTACAGTATTTTTAAACTTTGACCCTTGACTGTCGCAACTGTGACGGCAGAACTTTCTATCAGACTTCTTTGCGCTAAACTACAGCTCACCGATCGATCGTCGCCGATGAAAATGACGCGACAATACACGGTAATAGGCCTACTTTCAGAGACTGTATCTTAGATTTCTTTTGTTTCATTCCACATAAACACAAAAGTCAATATAGGCCTAAAATGTTTCAGACAGAAGTTCATCTTAAAATGATCTTGATAACCTCTAATAAATTCAAAATAATTAATGCTATTGCCTTTTCCCTTCAAATGAAGGAACGTTTATTCAACATTGCATTCTCGCAAACGCGTTGTTTTCGAAATAAGCTCCTGGAAACACACTGTGTAAAGCAAAGGCAATTATTCCAAGTCCTCTATACGGTTCTGAGGTTTAGTCTGTCGTGCATGGAAATATCTTCGTGTACTTATGCCGTGAAAAATGAAAGGAGCGCAACGCTGAAACCTGAAACATGTAAAAATATGTAGGCTAAGCGTACAATAAAATGGTCGCTAAAACGTTGACCTAAACGGTTGCCTTCCCTGCGGAATATTTTGTACATGCACGTCCCTAACTGGTTCGCAGTGTCACCGCTAGATGTCACGATGTCAATCTATAGTCTGTAGTGTAGTGCGAATTACTGTACTTTTAGTTTATTGACTGGTTTTTCTTTATTCTAAATCTGATGTCACCACTGAATTTTGATTTAGTGGTTTTGTCCCACTTAATTTTCTTCTCATTTTGTTAAGTATTTATGCGTAGGCAAAAAACCTAGTGGTTTTCATACTACTTCGTTATTAATTATGCATTTAAAAAAAAATTCTCTTAACGTGTTTCAGTCGGTTATTTATGGACGCTGTATTAACTACAAGATTATCTAGCGTCTGTGAAATTAGTGATCGCGAGATGGTATTTGGCGAGATGGGGCCGAGGATTACCCGACATTAGCCCGACAATTCGAGAGAACCTCTGAAAGAAACCAAACCTGATACTCAACCCAAGCGAGATTCGAACCCACGTCCGAGGTCAGCCTCGGATCAGGGTATCAGTTCTTTAAGCCTGAGATATGCCTGTGACATAAGTCTATTACGTGCTAACATACACACCAAATCGTTCTATTGTATTTAAGTCGAGTTTTATATTAATCCAATTGCTTTAAACAAGTTTATATCAATTCTGAACTGCGACGTTTCTTCTTTGTCATAAGTAAATCATATTCCATCAAAAGGAAAAATGCTGTTGTTTAGTCAACTATCCGAAGACAGGTCTAAGCCTCAAAAAGCTATACAAAAAAATTGTTCTTCCTCTGACACATCGTCAAGTGAGACGTAGGCCTACTGCCTGATAAGAGATGTATGTACTGTCGGTGACTCAGGAGAAGACGAGAGCGGACTGAGGAGGATGGGATGTGAGCAGATAGCGTAAGACAACAAGTGCAATATTTGTACTGCAGTAAGCGGAAACATTAGGTCTCCTTCTGTTCAACTTAGCTTTAATTTCCATACGCATTGTTACTCATGTTTCCTGCACGAGTAATAACCTGGCTACTGGGATGCTTATCTGAGCGATTTTTATAACAATCAACAGCGATAGTCAAGAAGATCACATTCTTTCCGCTCGTCTTCTCCTGAGTAACGGACAGTACATTATTAGGTATTTTATTTTATGTTTTATTATTATTGTGTTAAATTGTATTGTGTATTATTATTGTATTGTGTGTAAAATTGTATTGTGTATTATTATTGTATTGTGTGTAAAATTGTATATGTGTTGTAAAATTGTATTGTGCATTGTAAATTTTATTGTGTATTGTTAATATTGTATATACCACTGCCACCGGGTGCTTGCCCACTTGCAGTGTAAATAAATACATTACATTATATCAGAGACAAAAAAGAAAGAATAAAGCATTAATTGGTTGCCTATAAATAAAGGAAAACAAGAGTATTGAAGAATACGGCTGGAAAATAATTATTTTTCTGGACATTTGTCATGTTTATCGGAATGAGAGGACACTAGTAATAAAAGTTCATTCTCTTCTCCTGTGCATCAAAGTATCAGTCCATTCAACGCCCGTATCCGAAAATGCAAAATAAATAATTGTGAAAATAACTTTCATCATATATATGATTATTGTGTAAATGTAATAATTACACAAGCATTTTTTATTATACAAAATTAAACACAAATCAAAATTTGTTAAAAATACGATGGCTGTGAAAAAATTACGTTTGAAACATTTTACAAGGATATTCATGAATATGTTATATTATAACATAATATATTAATAAATATACCGTAACACAATAATAATAATAATAATAATAATAATAATAATAATAATAATAATAATAATAATAACACAAAATTTAAAATACCGATGATGTAAATTGTAAACAATTTGACAAATTTCTGCGTACGCCACTGAGTACACCCAAGTATTTGAAACTGTCCGCTTGCTCTACTGCCTCATTTAGTTTTCGCACGTTTATAATCTTTATTTCTCTTCCGACAACTATGGTCTTTGTCTTGTTTGCATTTATCTTCACCCCATACTGCTCACAGCTGCTCTTTTAGCTCCACTAGCAAATCCCTTAGTATCGTCTCCTCTTCTGCTAACAACGCCGTATCATCAGCAAATCTTATGCACTTTAACTTATTCTTCTTCCTCTATCTCCCCTCCCATGTTCTATACCAGCGGTCATCAGCACAGAGCATCCTCGGGCTAGCGTCTCTTACCCGCGGATAAGGGACTGTACTATGGTGCATCCGTAGCTGCTGGCGGGTACGCTCTCTCTTTCTTTGCCTGCTGCACGACGGGGTAATTTATGTTGCACTGAATACTCTTTACCCATTTCAGCTAGTGCTGACGACCATTGTTGTATACTTTAAGAAAAGGAACGGAGATCTAGCGAACTCACTGTCACATGAAGTGAAATGAATGAACACTCTCTAGAAAATGTTCTACGCTTGTCCCAATTTCTTCTTATCCATACCATCCTTCCTACTGAACTCAAACAAATTCCAGTACAGACCCTTGTAATGTCTCACTTTGACTATTGTGATGTTTTATATAGCGACCTAAGTGCTGAACTTTCTAAAAAACTTCAACGTGTACATAATGTCTGCGTCCGATTTATTCTCAATATCCGCCGACATGATCATATATCGGAATATTTTCTACAACTCTCCTGGCTCCGCTTGCAAGATCGACGTTTTGTACATTCTCTTTGCCTGCTATATCGAAATATACATGATTCCACACCCAACTACCTTGCCTCTCGGTTTACTCTCCTAGCTTCACATCATAATCGTAATACACGTTCACAGCACAATCTGTTGCTATCAATACCACGTCATCAGACATCTCTGTACTCAAGTTCTTTCTCAATAGCCATGGCCCGCTCATGGAATTCGCTGCCGCTGGAAATCAGGAGTAGTCTTAGTCCTCAGTTGTTTAAAATTAGGTTGTTTAGAAATATTTTAAATGCACAGAATTAGTTTTTTTAGGTATAATTAGTATTTATTATTATTATTACTATTATTATTTTACACAGTCATTACTTTATTTTTCCATTAACACTAATGTATGGGTAATTGTCATTGTCTCAATGTAACACGTACTGTGCTGATCAGACTAATTCTACTATTTCTTTAGTTGTGAGATTATATTCATATGTATTAATTCTTTTTTTTAAGTTAATACTTGTATACTAGAATGTATTTTCCTGTTTGCGATTATGTATTCAGTCTCTTTTTTTTGTTATATAATTGTTATTTTAAAGTTAATACTGATTGTGTATATGTATTCAATCTCTTTTTTTTTTTACTTAATTATGTTTATTATTATTTTTAAGTTGATATTTGTATACCGGTATGTATTTTTCTGTATGTGATTTGATCCTGGTTGAGTGGAAGAGAAGGCCTGATGGCCTTAACTCTGTCAGGGAAAATAAAACTATTACTATTATTATAAAGAGATAAATCGTATAATGAATGCCTATAATTAGTTTACGTAAACGTTGATTTGCAAAGAAGCCTATTATAGCTACTCAGAATTACGCTTTCTTTATACCTAATGCTACAGAGAGACAGTAAGTAGCCTGTACCATTTTGATCTGGGGGGAGGCATTGTCCTCCCCCCCGGCCCCGCAGTATCTTCGCCAATGCTTCTCAGTACTGCCATTCGGCGGAAGCACTAAGTGGTTGAGTGTGGAATAATTTTAAGAGGGACCTCTTATTTGGGTTTGGAACCAGGGATAAGCCTATCTGTTATAATGGCAAGCATGAATAAAAAATCACATTAGTTAAAATTACCCAGCGGCGGCCAAACCCACTGTCACAAGTCGGTGGAAGATGCTCTTGTCGTTCTGGAGGGAGTTGCCGGAGGCTTCAACTGTCAGGGCTGCCTCTTTTAAGAATTAATTCCGTTACCCCACATCACGTGTCGAGTTAGGCTGTTCCGCTCGTTCCTTCTAAATGTATTAAAATCCATTACAAATATTAAACTCGGCAGGCTGGGAACATCACTCCATTCTTGAATAATACATTAGGCAGTTTGCTAGAAGGTCGGTCACATCTTCGATTTACAGGAGGGTCATTTCGTAGTTTTTAGTGTGACGGTGGAGTTCAACATACAATAATTATACGTGGGTTGTTTGAAAAATTCGTAGACAGAGCGCGATGCCAATAAGGAGAATTAAAAACTAAAATATTAATACCTATTACCACTTCTATTGTTAATGATGTAATTTGTTTTCGATTCTTAACACTTTTTTAAATGTAACCATTCCAGAAATGACTATAGCAATTACGTATTCAGTTAGTGCAATGCCAACGTTGCGATATTCAATGCTGTTTCTTTTTTTTTTTTAGTTTTTATTTAACGACGCTGTATCAACTATGAGGTTATTTAGCGTCGATGAGATTGGTGATAGCGAGATGCTATTTGGCGAGATGAGGCCGATGATTCGCCATAGATTACCTGGCATTCACCTTACGGTTGGCGAAAACCTCGGAAAAAACCCAACGAGGTAATCAGCCCAAGAGGGGATCGAAACCGCGCCCGAGCGCAACTTCAGACCGGCAGGCAAGCGCCTTAACCGACTGAGCCACGCCGGTGGCTTTCAATGCTGTGTTAATTCATTCACTCATTCATAGTGTTCTGCCCAAGGGCAGATCTTTCACAGCAAACCCAGCATTCTCCAGTATTTCCTATTTTCTGCCTTCCTCTTAGTCTCCGCATATGATCCACATATCCTAATGTCCATCATCTGATTTCTTCTGCCTCAAACTATTCTCTCGTTCACTATTCCTTCCAGTGCATCTTTCAGAAGGCAGTTTCTTCTCAACCAGTGACCCAACCAATTCCTTTTCCTCTTCCCGATCAGTTTCAGCATCATTCTTCCTTCACCCACTCTTTCCAACACAGTTTCGTTTCTTATTCTGTCTGTCCACTTCACACACTCCATCCTTCTCCATAACCACATTTCATATGCTTCCAGTGTCTTCTCTTCATTTCATCGTAATGTCCATATTTCTGCCCCATACAATGCTACATTCCACACAAAGCACTTCACTAGTCTCTTCCTTAGTTCTTTCCCCAGAGGTCGCAGAAGGTGCTCCTTTTTCTATTAATACCTTCCTTTGCCATTGCTATTCTTTTGGCTTCCTGGCAGCAGCTCATATTACTGTTTATAGTACACCCGAAGTATATGAAGCTGTCCACTTGCTATATTGCCTCATTTAGAATTTGCAAGTTTACCTTCTTTACTTTTCTTCCTATGACCATGGTCTTCGTCTTGTTGGCATTTATCTTCATTCCATACTGCTCACAGCCGTCATTTAGCTTCAGTAATAGCCTATATTCCTTAGTATCATCTCCTCTTCTGCTAACAACGCCATATCATCAGCAAATCTTATGCACTTTATTCTTCTTCCTCCTGCTATCACTCCTCCGATGTTCTGAAAACAGTTCTTCACTAAATCCTCCAATTAGATGTTGAACACGGTAGGTGATAAAGGACATTCTTGTCGTACTCCTCTCCCTATTTCGCTTCCTTCTGACATTTCTTCTCCATCCTGACCTTGACTCGTCATTTCATATAAAGGTTACTGAACAGCATCCTCTCTTTCCAATACACCAATTTTCTTTATCATCATCATCATCATCATCATCATCATCATCATCATCATCAGTTTATTCCAATCCTCTCTGTCAAATGTCTTTTCTAGGCCCACAAACACTATATAGCCTACAGTTCTTTATTCTTCTCTAGGTATCTTTCGCCGATTGTTCATAGAGTCCAATTGCATCTCTCGTATCTTTTCTCTTCCTGGAGCGAAACTGCTCTTGTTCCAACAGTTCTTCCATCTTAGAATATAACGTAGATTCAGTATTCGCAGAAGAATCTTCGCTGAGTGTGATATCAGGCTGATAATGCTGTGTTATGTTGGGCAAAAAAACCTGTAAAATTCGTTTCGTTAATCATACACTTATAAGACCTGCTGTTAAATTTGTGAACACATTATAAGGATGGCAAAACGAATTTGAACGATGTTTTAACGAAAACGCTCTCTCATATTCACTCTAAATCCGCTGATGCTGGCAAAAATGTCACCAACAATGAAAAAGAACTGCGAACTGTGAACTCCTTATGAAGAAGATTATGCTTACTAGCCTATATGCTATTTTAAGGCGAAATTTACTAAATCTGTTACAAGGAGTTCCAACGAAATGTAGAGTCCATCGTCAGACATCCGGTTACTCGTTCCATATCGGCGGGCCAGTTCAGAAGAGAAACAACCCAAAATTTAAAGTTTTGAGGAAACTGGATTTTAAAGCTTCATCTAGCTGTGAAAAATCCAATTTACACACTCCAATTTGAAACTTATAGTAGGCCTGTACAGGGTGAACCTTATGTAATATTATTAGCTAATTTCAGAGGGTTATTCTTTCAGATATTTAAAAAAAGTTTAACACAATTTTGTTCATTTTTGCTTTTGATTTTGTGACGCATTTCATAGCGTGTTTTGGGAGAGCCATTGATTTATTTCCCAATATGCTCAATATCAGTCAATTTAAGAGAGCAGGATATTATTATAATACGTGATAGAAAGAATTTTAGAAATTTGATCCGAAAAATGTAATATTCTAAAATGTTCTTGCAAAACGAAAACTTACATTAGATCGAATCAAATTTCTGCACATTTAAAGGACAAAACTGAAAATCTTTAAATCATTAATTATCATAATACACTGCCCTCTTAAACTGACTGAGCATATTGGGAATTAAATCAATCACTTTCCCAAAACACGCTATGAAATATTTTATATAAAACAATGGAGTAATTTCAACGATCCTTCGAGTTTTCACAGCAATATAAAGCTTTAAAATGCAGGTTTTTCAAAACTTTAAATTTTTAGTTGTTTTCCTGTCCGGAGAGAAAAAGACCTTTGGGGAGGCCGAGACGTAGATAGGAAGATAATATTAAAATGGATTTGAGGGAGGTGGGATATGATGATAGAGACTGGATTAATCTTGCTCAGGATAGGGACCAATGGCGGGCGTATGTGAGGGCGGCAATGAACCTCCGGGTTCCTTAAAAGCCAGTAAATAAGTACGTAAGTAAGTAAGTTTCCTTTTGAACTGGGCTATCGATAAAATATTCTATTGAATGAATGAATGAATATTCATAAATAAAATAGATAAGTAAAGTAATGGATAATGAAAGAATACATGAAATGAATAACAATAAATAAATAAATAAATAAATAAATAAATAAATAAATAAATAAATAAATAAATAAATAAATAAATAAATGGTATTAGGCTTACCTACCAAATTTCGATGTATTCCTCAAATTGTCCACCCTCTCTTCCAAATAATTTTAAGGGCTCAATTCCAAGCTCACTCGAAAGTTATTAACCCTTTCATCTATACGATTTTTTTTTATTTACACAACAGTTCTCTTTTATTTTTCACAAATCCCTTAGATCTCCACTTAGGAAGAAGTTTATAAGCGTACAATTGTGAAGGAAGTAGTGTTTCCGAATAGTCTCGCCTGAAACGTCGCTTCAATTTCTTGTAACCTTCCTTTCTCACTAAATCTTTCACAATAAAAAATCTCTGGGCTACGATGAAAGCCATTTCACTTTACTTATTTGCGAACCACCAACACTCAGTCATAAATACTGTCTCAATGAATATAACACGCGACCAATACATCCTCACTCCACCGAATTTGGCTGTGATCTGTTAGCGGAATTCTCCGCCACACCTTCCCGCAACATTCGTGACCTTGTGTGCGCGGGTGGGAACTCCACCACTCGTTGGATCTCATCGTACAATAGTTTCAACACAAAATCAGTCCACGAACACAATTCACATTACAATATCCAACATTTCACCAGCGAGGTACGCAGCAGCGAAGCTAGACAGTGACTAAAGCTGCTTGGCTCAACTGACACTTTGTGAAACATTCTAAACAGGCCGCCTTCGAATGTGCCCGACACAAAAGTAGAATGGAATATTTTATGCTATAGTTCAAACCAGTTCTACGTCTTTTAGTTGCCCCTGCGGTGACTCTGTACTAGGGCGCAGGCTTAATATTCCTGGAACTTTGATTCGATTCCAGGTGCTGACTAGTGATACTTGTAGCGGACAAGATCGCGGGATGAGGGTTTTTCCGGGTCCCTCCACTTTCATTTATTTATTTATTTTATTTTATTGGGTTATTTTACGACGCTGTATCAACATCTAGGTTATTTAGCGTTTGAATGAAATGAAGGTGATAATGCCGGTGAAATGAGTCAGAGGGCCAGCACCGAAAGTTACCCAACATTTGTTCGTATTGGGTTGAGGAAAACCCCGGAAAAAACCTCAGCCAGGTAACTTGCCCCGACCGGGATTCGAACCCGGGCCACCTGGTTTCGCGGCCAGACGCGCTGACCGTTACTCCACAGGTGTGGACTCCACTTTCATGAAAATTACAAATTTCACCCCACTTTTCCCTTCATTTCATGTAATAAGTACGGTTTCTGGGTAAGTAAGCCTATGAGTTACGGTGATGCCAACTGCAGACAAAAAACAATTTACTGCTTCTCTATACAAAGTTCGCAACAGTGCCGTAGCCGAATGGGGACGTTTGATGGTCAATATTTGCTGGTGGTATTCCGGAACGCTTTGCGGCGTCTTTGGCTATAATCCGTTTGGCAAGTTGATAGATTCTGCTCGAGTCAATTTTAAAACGTAGTCACGTGACGCGGTAATAATAGGAGAAGATGTTTCAAAACTATGACAACAAGAAGAACTTCTGCATACCGATTAGGCTATAAAATTTCTTTTACAGAAATTAGAAGTCATTGAAAAGGTGCAGTGGAGTCCATAAACTCGCCAAATATAGTTTAGTATCCGTGAGAGTCCCGCTGGCGTTCGGACAATGGTAGGCCTGTGTGTTATCTGGTGACTGTTTGGGACGTACTTGAATCATCTCTGAGGTGGCAAACCCGTAGAGTTACTCACTCTCATGTACCTACTGGGGGTTTTACGCTTAACACTTAAGGGCCATATTCATAGACATTCTTAGCGCGGGCTTCCGGTGGATGATCAGCGAACTAACGTTTTGCGTATTCATAAACCAGTGTTAGCGATATGATATGATATGAATCCTGTACAAGTAACCAGTCGATAGCCGGGGCTAGTTTAGCACGCTCGTAGCGCGGGCTAGCGAAATGTCTATGAATAGCACCCGTTTAGACTTGCCTGTACCGTCTATATGCCGAGGGATTTTCGTCTCCTGCACGCACAGACATGTCCTTACAATTTGTACTGACAGCTATACTTTTGCAGGTAATTTTTGAGTAACAGTATTCACAAGTTACAGCATTTCAAGTGCAGCTTCGAGTTGATGTAGAAGCTTCCCTTTGTGGTGTAATAGAAATACTCTTACTTTCTTCGGAGTTATGGGTTAGATCCTTGGACCCCAGAAGACTGAGTATAACTTACGTAGAATTTCAAAATTAAAGTAAATATATAGTGTTAGAGGTATACGTGCAAATATTTCAATATTTGTTTAAGAATAATGTATATGAAACAACGCCATGCTTACTTTTTCCCTTGCTCTAATAGTTTTTCCATAAATGTGTCGTGTGTGATGTTTCATGAATGACCATACTATGAAGCGCCTCTCCATTTAGACTATACGCACGTCTTTCGATCACACTCCAGCATAAGCACTCTTTCTAAGTTGACCTTGCAGGAAACTTACTTGACGTAAGAATGGAAGGATTCACTGATATTGAATTATTAAAATAGCCAACTTTCCTGTAATGTACGGAACCGAGCGAGGTGGTTCATGCGTTAAGCAGGGGACTCGCATTCGGGAGGTCCGCGGTTCAAATTTCCGGACCAAAAAACCTGACTGATTTTTTCCGTGGTTTTCTTTTCCACAGTTATTTAGATAAATGTCGGGTTCGAAATTTCCTTGCCACGGTCCATTTCCCTTCCTTTTCTACACTTTAGAAGGGCTGTCGGAACGGATCCTGTGCTGCTTGGTCATCTTGGCGGTATGAACTTAAGGCGGGGGGGGGGGGTAGTGGGCCAATTGGATGAGCGGGGGTGAGGGGTCTCATGCGGCTGGTACATCTCATTTTCAATCATTCTATAATTTGGGGTGACAATAGGCCACTGTCGAGCTGAAAACATTAACTTTTGTTAACAATTGAGAGATCATGTTATTTCCTATGCTTCTTTTATTTCAATAACAATTTTTAAATGTGAATTTATTTTAATTCTTTCGTGATAGTTTAAAAGTGAATGTCATATCGTTTACAAAGCGCTTTCTTAACTTGATAATTTAAATAACATTACTTTAAATTATTTAGTTTCATTGCAGTCTACTATCTATAGGCTACTTATGAGAATAGTAAATTCGAAAGTACCGGTATTACAGTACAAAATAAATAATGACTTTAATCACATGTGTTAATGTAAAAGGTACTGTAATTGTTTTCGGATAACGTTAAATTACTTCATTAGCAGTTGTACCTGTTACACTACAAAGACCTTCATGGTAAGTTTGTAAATTGAACTAATTTGATTGTATATGTTTGTATAGTTTGGCTGATGAATTGTATATGCTTTTAAAATGATTACTAGTCTGTGTAGCTCTACTGATGAATTGTATATAGGCCTACTGTAAATTGAATGATAGTCTGTATAGCTCAACTGATGAATAAAATTGTATATGCTGTAAATTGTATAGTAGTCTGTATAGTTCAAATGATGAATTGTTTATGATTATAAATTGAATTAATCTACTTGATATTAATTTACAAATTTGTATAGCTTAATGAAGGTATGCTTGTAAATTAAATTATTCTGCTTACTTTGTATTGTATATATTTGTATAGTTTTGACCGATGAATTGTATATGCTTCAAATTGAATAGAAATCTGTATAGCCCTGTTGATAAATTGTTTGTGTTTGTAATTTGAAGTAGTTTGCATGATATGTATTATCAATTTCTGTATATCACAACTGGTTGAATTGTTTATGCCTTAAATTTAATTAACTTACTTGTTTTGTATTATACATATAGCTCAACTTATGAATGATCGTTTGCGTTTGTAAATTTAATAATCTGATTGGCTATGTATTGTATACTTTTAGTAGAACCATCGATGTAGCTCAGTCGGCAGACTCGCTGGGCTGCTGATCCGGAGCTGTGTTCGGGTTTGGGTTGGATCCCCCTTTGGTCTTTGGTTTCTTCCGAGGTTTTCCACAGCCGTGGGACTGAAGTCGGATGGTCTATGGCAAGTCCTCGGCATCAACCCCTTTGATTTGATTACCCCCTTTGATTTGATTACCTGGTTGGGTTTTTCCGAAGTTTTCCCCAACCAAAAGGCAAATGCCGGGTAATATTTTGGCGAATCCTCGGACCTCACCTCATCTCACTACATCTCGCCAAAATATTGTAAAAAATTGCACAAAATTGTAAAAATTGTAGAAAATTACTAAATTGTAAAACTGTAAACATTTGTAAAATTGTAATTGTAATATTGTAAAATTTTGACTTGTTCCACATCTTAAAGCTTCATTGCTCATGTAAGATCTATGGAATAAAATAAATGAATGAATGAATGAATGAATGAATGAATGAATGAATGAATGAATGAAGCCTGGACGATAGACAACCCCCACAAGTTTGGAGCACCGCGTAACATTCGGAGCGAAAAGAAATCGTCTGGAAGTATTCAGTAATATGAAAACTTCGTATTTTTCATGCCTAAAAATAACTTCGAAGATTGAGTATTCTTTTACATAATACGATTCAGCGTTATACTATACCGATTGCCTCTAACGTCTGTCACAGAATCTCAGAAGTACCTCACAAGCAGGGATATGTAGGGCCGTATTCATAGATATTTTTAGCGCGAGCTTCTGGTGGATGATCAGCGTTTTTCGTATTCATAAACCAGTGTTAGCGATAGGATATGATTTGAATTCTGTACTAGTAACCAGTGGATAGCCGGGGCTAGCTTAGTACGCTCGTAGCGCGTGCTGCGAAATGCCTATGAATAGCACCCTTATAGATTAACCCTCAAAGAGACATGGAGGTTATCCCTGCGGTGGCCGTCAGCCTGTCAAATCAAAATCAAATTTTTAAACGAAAATTAAAAATTAAGGGTAGATGAGTATGTACCTTAAGTCGTCTCCATTTTTTCTTAAATTACCCTAATCCTGGCCTTCATACGAGGCATTGGAAAACAACGACGCTCACACAGTTGCATTCCTAGCGCTATACTCTAACTATTAGCGACTCATGGACGACATGCTTGCAGCAGCCGGTCTGTTCGGCGGGGGGGGGGGGCTGGATGTTGTCGTGTTGGGGCAGACTTGAGCAGGGGGAGACCGAGCGGTCGATGCCAGCCGAGGAGGAAGGAGAGAAGAGTTCCAAGGTTCCATGGACTGACGCTCCTTGGCTGGCCAGTACACGGTCTGCCAGTCGGAGTGAGGGACAGAGTTTAATTGTGCAGGTAAGAGGGAAAACGTGTTCCACAGTGTCATGTCGAGAATCAACTGTGTCGTCGTGCTGGAAGACTACCAAGACTCAGTGAATCAGTGACTTCTTAACGATGACAAGTTCTATTGTGAAAAATATGGTTTATATCTCATTATAAAACAAGACTTTACTTGCAGTAAATAATTTATTTTTAAAATAAAAATATCACATTTCATGACTATGCTTCCGAATTGAACTGTTCTCTAGATAGTGGTTATGAAAAAAATTCGTCTAAATACTCTCTGACCAAAATCTGAAAAAAAAAAAAAAAAAAAGGAGGTACATAAACAGCAATTTTACACAGTCTTTCTCCAAAATGGTCCCATATTTTGCGTACTTGAATGAAATGATTCGTGGATACCAAAGGAGTCCGTAAAAATGGAATGGACTGATAAATCACCGCTTTACGTGTGTCATTGTTTTTTTTTTACCTTTTTTACTCGGTTATTTAACGACTTTGTATCAACTACTGGGTTATTTAGCATCGATAGAATTTAAATTTTGAATACATTTTAAAAAGATTGTGAAATAAGTCTGAATATGATAAAGAGATAATATAGGTTTTTTTTTGTTTATTTTCCGTCTTGACTTATTACGATGTTAACTTAAAAATATTTTGTTAACACATTTTTTTTCTTATGAACGTTTTCGCCCTATTGTGGGCATCTTCAGACAAAGATATTCGTACCTAAATTGCATAATATATGTTAAAGTACACAATTAATTAGTTAGAATATATGAATACATTTAAAAATATTTTCTAAATATGCATATTTAATATCATATTCTTCATGTTAAATATGCATATTTATTACATAATTTGTTGCTGTGTTTTAGTATACTTTTAGAAAATATGTTTAAATGTATTCATATATTCTAACTAATTAATTGTGTACTTTAACATATATTATGTAATTTAGGTACAAATATCTTTGTCTGAAGATGCCCACAATAGGGCGAAAACGTTCATAAGAAAAATAAATTTGTTAACAAAATATTTTTAAGTTAACATCGTAATAAGTCAAGACGGAAAATAAATAAAAAAAACTATATTACCTCTTTATCATTGTCGATAGAATTGTTGAAGTCGAGATGAGGCCGAGGATTCGCTGTGGATTACCTAACATTCGCCTTATGATTGGGAAAAACCTCTGAAAAAACCTAACCAGGTAATCAGCCCAAACGGGAATCGAACCCACGCCCGAGCGCGACTAGCGCCTGTGGTACGCTGGTGACAGTGTCATTGTTACTGGCGCAAAATTGTCATAACAAGTGCGTACTTCTCAGATGACTTGACTTGATGAATATGAACAAATTTCGTCTAATATTTTTGCCAAAACTGAACAAAGACGGACGTGTAATTTCATTGATGTGTCTACATACGTTGGTTTTGTTTTAAGTACTAATACGGAAATACTGTTGATTTTTCTTCTTTGGCCCCAGAAACTCAAGATATTACTTATCTTCGTTGAATTCAAATAAATTGCCTTGGACCAAAGACTTTATTAAACACCTTCTGGTTTAGGTTATTTGGTTCAGAGAATCAGTCGATAGTTTGCAGCACAAATTAAAGGAATAACTAGCTAGTTATCTTTACTGCATTCAGAAATAATGCCCTAGCCAAAGAAGTGAACTCAACAGAACTTTGTATTACTAAGCAAAATTGACGTACGTATATAGACGTCTATGAAATTACCGGCGGACGACGTGACATACCGAAGGATGTACAGAGACAAAACATAATTATTTTGCGCTTTCTATTAAAATGGAGTGTCATTATTTTTCAATAAAACTATTCCCTGAATGAATGAACTAGACATTTAATCTCAACATAATCGACCTTCAGTTCAGAGTGGAAAGCTGTAGAGACAGGAATGCTGCAAATATCGATGAACTACTATTCCACGTATTTTGAAAATTAACTACCATTATTAGTGAATTTTAAGTGCATACTTCTTAGATGTAATGAACCGTAGATACAAAATATTTATAAAATGAATGCATTTACACAGTGACAATCGAACAGGCACATGAACAGAAGATCTTACATTATTTGTACCAAATCAAATGTTATGTTTCTATCAAATGCGTATTGCGTGTGCGTATTTCTCGAATGGATTGAATCGTACGTACCAATAAAATATGTACATTAATTTCAAAGAAAACACAGAGGCCAACTGACTAATAGTTAGAAATAGTTTGTTTTATCATATTTATTATTTGCTGCTGCTCAAGCAAATTAAGAATGAAATATATTTAGGTAAATTATTCTAACTTATGTACACGCTGTACCTCTCGGATTGAATTGATTCACATAGTCTACTATAAAATATGGAAAACTTCGGTGTATAGGCAGACATATTTAGGAATATTGAAATTTTTTAGAATGTAGTAACATTTTAGTAAAAATCATTGTATTTCATGTGCATACTCGTACTTCTCAAGTGAATTGATCCATACATATTGAATATGAAGAAAAATTCTTAGACAAATGTGTGTACAAATAAACAGGAATCGTTATTTTTCGTTAGTTTAACATAACTTTTATGCGAGTGGTTTAATAAATTCGTCGTAGAACGTCAAACTCTCTTTTTCATCTTGTGCCAGGATTTTCCCTCCCTAATCTTCTCCCTGGTTGATATAAATTTAAATTTAACGTTTTATTACTTTGCATACACTAACCGCATGCCAAAGAGGTCCATATAAAAAAGTAAACACGAAAACCGGCCCGAAACCGGGATTCGAAGTGATACCGTGAGAGAAAAAAACCAGCCGCGTTTCACCGGTTCGACGACCTGCTTCAAGGCACCTCACAAAGAAATTTGTAAATTAAACAGCTTCTTGTATAATCTGACACGACTGAATGAAGGTGGCAGGAGCACCATGGGATACTCACGTCATCGAGCGAGGGCTGAAAATTTAATAAGACATAATCAAATTGGACAAATATTAATCTTAAATGATGAAAATCAAAATAGTGATGCGTACTAGTCGATCCTTAAGACTCGGTTTCAGAGCCCAGAGAGTCAAGTTACGGTAACCTTAATATCTCAAGCCAAAAGAGAGCATAACTACATTATTTTTAGCTAAAAATTGAATGTCATAGGTCAGTTCAAGTCATGGTCCTGAATAAAAGCGCTGGCCAAGAACAGAGTGCGATGGAAGAAGTTTGTAGCTGCCCTATGTTCCTACAAAGAATAATAGGAAATAAGATAAGTCAGATCGATCGCTTCTATTCTGAAAATTATCTCGAAACTGTTCATCCTTCACAATTTTAAACAAACACAATGTTTCATACTTTCCTACAAAAGGACTAAATAATAATGAAAGTAATTTATTTAATTATCAAGTTAAAATAACCATAACATATTCGTTCTTGCAGCTGCACCATGTTACACTACCACTGTAGCTTTCAGATGTTAAAATCATACAAATTAGCTATTTATGTATCAAGTACGGAAAATAAGGCTTTAGCGGACGAATTCAGTGTTTTTGGACGAGGCGTAAGCCTAGTCCAAAATTCGGGATGGGTCCGCTAAAGATTTTGCGTACTTGGTGATACAATAGTTTTTAGTAAAATCTCTCTAAATTATATGAAATAAAATAAAAATAAAGTAAATATAAAATGTAAGTGTAAAAGGCATAGTCAGTCAATTGGCATATTCTCACCGCCATCTGATAAACATAATGAAACAATGTTGGCACATTAAAAACCCTGCTTGTCCACACCTGTGGAGTAACGGTTAGCACGTCTGGCCGAGAAACCAGGTGGACCGGGTTCGATTCCCGCTCGGGGCAAGTTACCTGATTGAGGTTTTTCCGGGGTTTTCCCTCAACCCAATATAAGAAAATGCTGGGTAACTTTCTGTGTTGGACCCCGGACTCATTTAGCAGTCTAGGCCGCTAAAGTTCAATTTTTCGGACTGATAGTCCGAAAAGCAACTATTTTAAAGAGCATTATTAAAAATAATTTATAGGTCCACATATTATTATTAATACAAGTTCAGTTGAATAATCGAATTTACTAGCATAAATAATTCATCATTTGAGTAGGACTGAAATGTTAATTCTGTTCTACATTTTTTCTATTAGCTCTTCAAAGCTCGAAGATAATTAGGAAGTGCAATGAATAGTGAACTTTTTTATTAGACTAACTCTTGAGATTAACAGAGATTGAGATGGAGATCTGATTTGTGTCTTGTATTAAAATTATGAATGTTTGATTACCTGTAGTACTAATAAAAGTATCTTGGATTCTAACATAACATTTATCAGGAAAATAATGTATTCACAAGCTAAAGACAACATTACTAAATTTTGGAAAATATTTTTACATGATCTTTTTAATGAAAACCTGTTATTATCCTCAGGGCTTTCTTTCGTAAAAAAAAAATGTTTAGCTTCAGATGAGTTAGCACAGAATATTAATCCGTATTGATCAGACCTACAGAATGGAAATATGCCAAATATGCCAAGTATGCCAATAGTAGATAAGGATCTTAATGCATAACAGAAGAAGCTCGCTTTAGGGGTAAAATAATATATTGTATGTGTGTTTTCCCATTTGAAATAGACTCCTCTAGACAAATGTCATTTAATTTAACATTGAAGTAAAGCTGGGCACTATTAGGCCTATATTTATTAACTTCAAGAATCTTCTTTCCACACATGCTGTCGTTCAAAACGTCTGGTGACAAATACAGATCGGTAAATCATTAATAGAGATCTCCCACGGCCTAAGCAATACACCAAATGTTCAGGCACTGTTTTGTTTTTAACAATAGTGACATCTTCATATAAACCCTGTAGTTTTTATTACCTTTCGAATCTACTGAGTGTTCAGTTCAAAATGTGTCTTGGCTCGCTGTATGCCGTCATGTGGCTAATTGATGAGCCTAGAGAATTCAATCTTCCTACACTTCCGCAGCTCAGGTGTATAACCTAAGAGGCAGAGAAGATGGCTAGCAAGTACGGTGTTCATTCTGAAGAGTACGTACCGATACGTACGATAACGCCGGTACTGTCGGGATATGGGGAGAGGGTTAAGACGATTACTTACGTATTTGTTGACATTAACTTCGACGGTCAACATGGACACGGAGCATTTGATTTGTGTTGTGGAATGTTACCGTACGCAACCGATGATAACAAATACCCTGCGTACGACTTGCCGGCGCAAAACACAGTTCGAAAGAGGTTATGGTAGCACACAGACCGTACAGACCGCCATCTGTTGCTACGACGTTCAAGTTATACCGTACACGTTCTCAAGTTCAGATTGAAGAACGCCTTAAATAATAGGCAACTTCTCTAACATATCAGCTGAAACTCGCTTCAAATCGGTGACCCAACAACAGTGACGTCATGACACACTTTGAAATGAACACCCAGTATTTCAAATTGAAACTAGACAAAATGAGAATTTAGGTTAAGCAGACGGGACGGGACGACCGGGACGAGACAGCAGTCTCGATGAAAATGCGGCTTGTGATGGTCTAGTCCAAATATTCGGCTGCAGTATGACGTATGTGCATGAAATGTGAGAAGAAACTTCGTAATAGGCCTTTGTAATATAAAAATTACATAACTGATTAAAACTGTATGTTTTATTTTATTTTAGTAGGTTATTTTACGACGCTGTATCAACATCTTAGGTTATTTAGCGTCTGAATGAGGTGAAGGTGATAATGCCGGTGAAATGAGTCCGGGGTCCAGCACCTAAAGTTACCCAGCATTTGCTCATATTGGGTTGAGGGAAAACCCCGGAAAAAACCTCAACCAGGTAACTTGCCCCGACCGGGAATCGAACCCGGGCCACAACTGTGTGTTTCTAATGAAAGTTTGTACTTCATGGCACTCACCTTGATAGACTAAGCCAGAGAGAGAGAGAGAGAGAGAGAGACGTTTAAATTTTCATGATCATGTATTACAATTCATTAGCTTAGAATTTCAAAGGAAATTACATATGAACTTAATTAGTAGATTACAATTTGTATTTAATCTCTTACAGATGGCAAAATCGCACCTTTTCCTGCAACAATACGTAGTTTTTTTAACAACTATTCTTACAAGACTTGCAGGGAAAGGGAAAAGAGATACAGATTATTTTAAAAAATGTTCAAAATGATGCTCTACTACATCAATGCACTTTCCAATTCTTTGAAGAAAAAATTGATGTGTAGGCCTACGTAAAATTACTTCTGTCAATACTCGCAAAAGTATTTCGTTAGCTCTCCTGCATTTTTTTTGGAGTCTTTGGTACATAAATCAACTTTCTCGTTAAAATAATCTAATTGAATGTTACCTCTTTTTGTTTATAATAAAGATGTGGATGGTTTTGAAATGTATGAATTGCTTTTATCAATTTTTTACTTTTCACATATCCGTGAAACTACGCACTAAATTGAAAAACGGTTTATGAGCTTAAATGGCGCACCAGGTATAGGCCCATATATTACTGCCGATGTGAAGAATTTTATAAAGCACCACAAAACCTGTCCATATCCAGGTCTACGAGTTGTTTGAGACTTCTTTCTCTTGGAGAGATAGTCTCAACCTGAGTATGGACTCTCTCTCTCTCTCTCTCTCTGTCTACTACATTGCCAGCTTCGGTCTGCCTCGGGTATTTTATTTCCCAGGTACCCACTGACTGCCCCCCCCCCCCCCAGCCACCACCCGGAGAGGATGGATATACCTGAAAGATCATATCGCTTGTAGTTTATAGTTTTATGGTTTGTAATATAATAGTTTCTATTTCTGTTTTATTTTTTTTATGTTAACAGATTTATCTTTTTATTTATTTTAGTTATTCTCTTTTATAATGTCCATGATAATTTCATATTTTACTTCAATAATTGAAGCGTCGGTTGGAAGAACGTTATAAGTTACATTTGGTAAAATTTACAGGAGCTGCAAAAATGTGTACGCGTACAACATTGTTCTTATAGGGTAGCTAACTTTTGAGTGGACAAATTTCACGTACTGCATTGATGGACAGTTGCAAGCCAAAGAGTATAGCAAGGTAACATGGCATACAACATTATTACACGGAAACACGCCGAATGAAAATTTTGTAACTTACAACGTTGTTCCAGCCGACGCTTCAATTAATGTTGTTGAAAAAAAAAATGTTTGCTGTATTTCTGTACAAATTTGCAGTTTGCAGAGTTAAAAAGTATCAACTACTGCAAAAGAGGATTTTTCTTACGAATTCTCCCGAAAGTTACTTAAGTGGCCATAGTTTCTGGAGATGCACTCATTTTTTATTTATTTAAATCATATATAGATTTCAATAATAAAATGTTATTTGGAAAATCAGCCATATATTCTCTTAGTTAAAAACGCCGAGAAATCTGTTTTCCTTGAGAATACGAATTTATCAACAATTCCTTAGATATCTCCATGGAATTTAAATAAAATAATAAAGAAATTATATTACCTACAAGTGTCCATTCCTCCCATCCTATCTCTCACTTGTGTTGCTATCAATTCAGTCCTTTTGTTCTTCTTCAGAATCGAATCAGACATTTGGCCTAGTATTAACGTTGCAGCATCAACAAATACTTATAGATGCTCGCTACCAGATCTGTTAGACAATAAAAATGGAGTTGTGCAGTCTTTGTCTCTGGAATATTTTTACGTATTGGTGCGGAAATTTTCCGGAACACTAGCTGAAGAACCTCGCTGCACCGCAGTGAGAAGCCCGGAGTCTCCTGCGCTAACTGTACCGACCGAATCAATAACAACAGACATCGCCGGGCCCGACCTCGTGAAGGTTGGTTGCATTCTCGGCATCAGGATTCACAGACAAGTACAGTAGGCCTACCTATATCGCCTTCTTGTTTTCTATTTTGTAGGGTACTTCATTAACATATCTTCGTCTCTCCTTCTTTCTGCTTTCCTTCATCCCTCACTCTTTCTTTTTTCTATTTCTTCCTTTCTTTTTCTCCCTTACATTCTGGTTTCCTTCATTTCATTCATTTCCTCATCCTTTCTTTTACTTTCTTATTTCACTTCATATTTTCTTTCTCCAATTCTATTTTGCTCCCTTTTTTCTCTCTTCATTACTATCTTGCTTCCTTTCTTACCTCCACTTCTATCTTGCTATCTTTCTTCTTCCCACTTCTATCTTGCTGCCTTTCTTCTCCACAAGGTTGGTGAGAAGGACATTGATGGCAAATCCACTCTACAGTGTCAATGAATTTAGCAATATTACGTTTTAGATACTATTTTCTTTTAACACTTTTAACCTGTTTTTGTGATTATCTGGTGATAGTATATTTATTTTTTATTTTATTTCTACATTTATTCATATCGTAGTAGCCATGCATTTTATATTTCCACTCTGACGTTGTCTATGGCTATTAATTTGCTGAATGACATCAAATCAATCTATCTATCTATCTATCTATCTATCTATCTATCTATCTATCTATCTATCTATCTATCTATCTATCTATCTATCTATCTATCTATCTATCTATCTATCTATCTATCTATCTATCTATCTATCTATCTATCTATCTATCTATCTATCTGTCTTTATCCTCTCTTCATTTCTATCTTGCTGCTTTCCTTCTCTCTCCATTTCCATCCTGCTGTCTTTCTTCTCTCCATTTATATCTTGCTTCCTTTCTTCTCTTCATTTCCGTCTTGCTGCCCTCATTTTGATCTTTCTTTCTGTTTCTATTCATTTCTTTCTTTAATTATGTTTCTTTCGTTCTTTAACAATACGTTAATTTTTTATTAATTTTTATTGCTTTTTGCTTGATATAATATCTATTTCTTGTTTTATTTATTTGTTTATTGTCTGTTTGATTGTTTGTTCCCTATTTTTTTTTCTTTTTCTCATTACTAATTTTTTCCTTCTTCCTGTTCCTTACCTTTCTGGTTTCATTTGTTTACCTGTTTCTTGGTCGGTTTCTTACATCTTATTATTTTTTCTTTTCGTTGCATCTCCCTTTCAGATATTCACAAGCTATTTAATAATGGAATGAAGAGTTACGAGATGGATGGAGATATTCTCAGCTTAATTCCAAACACACAGCTACATACATACGAGCATTCTGACCAATATTTTTTGAAAGGAATATGAAGTCAGCTGCCATTAAACCTAACTTGCATTTGTATGTTTTTTTAATGTATATATTCATAATTCAATTTATTATATCCCTAATATATCTTATTACTTTAACTTGGTTTTGAGGTAAAGTGAACATCAACACGGTAAGTTCTCAAAACATAATGAAGGCTCTTAAAGGAAACCTTTATTTTATTTCTCTAACTCGTTCAATTAATATGTCTGTCCTTTGAATTAATTACTGGGGTTTTCTGGTGCGTAATGCGTAACTACCATTGGTTATGAAATACAACAAACATTTCGAGAAACAGAAAATGGCAATCTGTGAACTTGCTCCTCGACATTTACGCGTCTGAAAGGTCACACTTACGAAACAATGAAGTGATGAGAGCACATCAGCTCGACCAACGGCAGAATCGATGCAATATTCGAGATTTCATAAACACAGCTATCACCTGGACGGGGTGGAGGAGGTCCCAGCTGACTGATGCATCGACACTCGAGTGAAGATTAAAAATCATTTTAGGCTGAAGCTTGTGTGTCAGGGGATCTGCGGTATCCCTAGGGCAATCCATTTTAATTCCAACTATCGACTAAACATTGACCGCTATAAAGCTGGCGAGGTTTCTACCGCCCCATATCCTGTGGAACCAGGTTTACCACCTTTCATTTTTCAGAGTAGGGACACAATTTTGCGATTATTTACTCACATGTTCCGATATTTTCTTTTTACATTTAATAGCTGCTTACTGTTTTACACAAAATATAGCAGACACACCTAACCCAACTAACATTAACATACAAATCATAAATAATATTATTCTGAAGACAGCAGGTAATGAGATAATGCAAAGAACTTCATGAGACATTTTAATCTTAGATTCCTTTACGAGTGCTTCCATTTATACTTTTTGTTGCGTCAAGCAAATAGGCAATACAGTAATACAGTAGAACCCCGATTATCCGTCATCCTATTAATCGATTGGCGGATTATCCGACTGTCTTTCTCTTCCTTTATTTTATTTTTTATTATTATTATTTTTTTTTGCTACAGAAACATATGGAGTAGATACTATTGTACGTTATATTAGCATACGCATTTTTTCTTGAGAGTGTTATTACAAGCATTTACACTTACACAGTTTCTATTGTTCGAGTTGCCGTACTGTACAACTTCGAGATAAAATGTATTTCATGAGTGTCAAAGGAAAACATGTTGTGCTAAGTATCTAACAAAATGCATATAATTAAGTGGTTTGGAGAAAGAGAAACTGTGGTTCATCTGGCATCACAATGCGAGATTGATTTAATAAAAATCAAAGAGATAAAGCGTATACAGTATGGAAATCTACAGCATGAGACCTCTACTATTCCTATCTTTCCGACGACAGCTATTAAAAGGAGTTTTCTTACCCCTTAAAAACAAGTCGTTAACAACCGAACTTAAATTTATGAACTTCTTTATTTATTTATTTAATCCACTCAACAATGTAATTACAGAGTAGATAAAATGAAAATAACAGTAGTAATACATATAATAACGGTATTTAAACTTAAACAGTTACAATCCAATACTACTCAATAAGAGATATTAATCAAATATTGCATGTAAATCTCGGTAAACAAAAACAAAAGTATTTACAGTACCGGTATGAAGAAAACATGAAATGCAAATAACTAGTCACAGATTAGTAACAATAATACAATAACTGACGAGGGACTAGACGTACGTTAAGTCAGAATTAGGAGTGAGTTCGTAATGATAATTGATATGAAATAATTTAAAAAAGAAGACCACAAATACAATATGCAAACCAGTTAAGACCTATTTATTAGCAAAATACTTATGGAGTGTTCTGAACGCTACCGGTATTTATTTATCTCAAGAGTGTGGTTCTATCCTGAAAGATGTCAATATTGCTCAGTTTATTATGGAAGGAACAGATTCTAAGAAGTGGAGAGTATTTATAATAACATGTCCTAGAATAGTTTATATTGAATGTTTTACTGGTCCTACAGTTCTCTCTTGGTACATGTATTGCTATCCTGGACAGTAGATGACTATTTACAGAACTTGTTAATACATTATAGAGGCATTTTATATCAATATTATTCCTTCTGTGTTGCAAACTTTCAAAATTAAAGAGAGACAAAAGAGATGAGTACGAGATACTACTTTCATTATTCCAGGAGGGATAGTAACCAAATGATTTAAGAAACAAAAATTTGATGAATCTTTTTTTGAACAGTCTCAATTTTGTTAACATATTTAATTTGATAGGGGTTCCATACAGTACTGCAATAACTAGTGAAAAAAATAGAATTTTTAAACTATCTTGAGAGGAGAATTTTGTGGTATGTGTATAGATAAATCCTAGAAGTTTAAGAGACTGAGACACAAGTTCAAGTATATGGCTGGAAAAATCCATATTATAAGTGAATACTATGCCTAAATCTTTTACCTTGTCAGACATTTTCAGGAATTCCCCACCCATTGAGTATCTGTATGTAAAATAAGTGTTTTTCCTAGTATATATCATATAATGACATTTGTTTAAGTTGAAATACAGTTTATTCTTCAGTGACCACTTGTATAACTCATTTAGATCTCTCTGAAGCAAGTGGCTTCTGATTCACTACCAAACGTATTAAACACAAGACCACGGAGGAAATGACGAAAGTTCACATAATTCACATAATTTATGAAAATATTTTATGGTACGGATTATCAGACTTTTTCGATTAATCGTTCAGTCAACCCCCTTTATTACCACGCATAATAGGGGTTCTAATGTAGTTGTTTTTCATTTTTATCCTCTAGGCCATACAAATTCTGAACAAGTCCTAATAATGTTAATATTGAAGGGAAATCATTCTGCTTTGATCAAAGCAACAGAATACTTGAAAGTCGTATAAGAAAAAGACTATTAAGGCACATGACACCACCAAAGCAGGCAGACTGCAAGAAAGGAAACTGAACTAGACTTCTACAGTCTGATCTTTAAGTCGCTCCACAGTAGTGGAATAAGCGAGAACCCGCTAGATATGAGGAACGTAGTGATAATCCTGCTTCTGTGCTAACAATTCCCTCCTGGAGTAGGAACAGTAGGAGAAAACTAATCAAGGTATACATCGACTCTAGAAATATCAGATTTCTTCAAAATTTTGGTAAATAATGTTTTTACCTCATCTGGAAGCTCATTTCTTCTACTTTTTAAAAATATATAACTCGTACCCATTCTCAATAATTTGATAATTATTTGGGCATTTATAAAATAAGCCCACTATACTTTTTATACCACACGCCATCTTGAGTATCTGTTTTCTCCTATTTCGTATTTTTCAACGGACAAACAGTAGACTTCCAATTGGGCAAAAGACTTCATTTTGGTACCAAATTAAAGGTTAAACATGTGGCTATGTTGTAAACTAAAATTATTATTTTCAATCAACTATAATTATGTCTTCACAAAAAATATAGATACAAGTATACATCTTTCTCCTAAAGTGCTTATATAATGTGGCACATCTTTTAAATGGTTCAGGATAAATAAATAATTTTAATATATAACTTGTATCCATGCTCAATAATTTCATAATTATTTCGGCATTTATAAAATCACCGCACTATACTTTCTATACCACACGCCATCTTGAGTATCTGTTTTCTCCTATTTCAAATTTTCCGACGGACAAAAAGTAGACTTCCAATTGGGCAAAAGACTTCATTGAGGTACCAAATTAAAGGTTAAACATGTGGCTATGTTGTAAACTAAAATTATTATTTTCAATCAACTATAATTATTTCTTCACAAAAAATATAGATACAAGTATACATCTTTCTCCTAAAGTGCTTATATAATGTGGCACACCTTTTAAATGGTTCAGGATAAATAAATAATTTTAGTTTGTAACACTCTCTTTATGTAGGGGATCTTTTTGGCGAAAGAAGTTTTCCCCTAGGTCAATTTCTAATGGAGTTAGGTCAGTCCAAAATTTTATTTTTTTAAACAAATTTTCTTTGGGCCCCTAAATTCGATTTTCAAGTTTGAATTATATAAATTGCTTAGTTTACTCCCAAGAATCATATCACGAAAATTTGAAAGACATTAAGGAAAAAATGGGGTTGTTATCATAAGTCGATGTATACCTTAATAATAATAATAATAATAATAATAATAATAATAATAATAATAATAATAAGGGAGGCCTCATTCTGCCCAAGGCGTAGATATACACGTTTTATCTTATAATGGGATATTTTAATTAAAGTTTATTTTGTCACTGAATTTCTCTAATTTCTTATTGCCAGTTTTAGATAAACAATTCTTTAACGTTGTTTATATAGGCCTAATGCAGAATTTGCAGCATTCCAGAAAAAATAATCGAGTGGAATAAGATTAGGGGATCTCGGAGGCCATAGTTCTTGCGCAATTATCCTCTCTCCGTGAATGTCTCCTAACAAATTCACTGATGCATGATCTGTATGAGTCGTAGTATCATCCTGTTAAAAAAACATTTAACAGGTGTTCCTCAGTAAATTTAACTGTCCAATAAATAAAACAATATCAGAGCAGTACACTTCAAAACAACAGTCCTTGTGAAGAAAAAACTGGTCCAATAATCAAGAATTCACACCACACGCCTATTTTCTCTCGATCCGATTTCGTTTCTTTCACTGCATATGAGTTTTCAGATGACCAAATTCTGTAATTTTGAGAATTAGCGTAACACGACAGTTGAAACCATGTTTCATCCGTAAAAATGTAAAAGTATTCTACCAAACATTTGAACATACTTCTCACGGTCGGAGAATTTGGTTGTTCAATCATAAACATTTTCAACTTTGTCACAATACACTTGCATACTGGAAGATACAGTCCAGGAATGACCCTTACTTCTAGGCCCCGGATTTTTATGTAATATCAAAGTGCGAAATAAGTACATATAATGTACAATATCGGGAAATTTGAATTAAATATGTAATATTAATAAAATTATGTAATTTAAAATCATTTTATTCATGCAATAAATTCACAAAAATGTCGTCACAATTTAACTGACTAGTTGAAGTGAGAGGATGCAGCTGGAAAGTCGATTTGCCTTTTCCACTCCATACAGTTTGCAAATACTAATAGAGTCAGAAAGTACCGGAACTTTGGGTGAAAACGCCATGATGTATAGGCAACTTCTCTGCCTTGTCAATGTGGTATGTGACCTATTCTCCAGGCGTATAAACTCAGTGCGGATGCGCATGAGAATGGGGAAGACAAAATAAAGTGCAGCTCTCATCTTCGTTTAGTGAAGACGTGTAATACAGTGCAGCTTTCCGCTTCGTTTAGTGAAGACATAAACCTACATGTGGTAAAATGAGCTTGAAAGAGGAGAGACGTAACATTAAATGTTATGTTAATCTCCGTAAAATATTTACTGAGACTTTGGCACTCATGTACCAAGCGTATGGAGAAGAAGCAATGTCTCGGACCCCAGTGTATGAGTGGCACAAGCGCTTCACAAGTGGCTGTCTTTCAATGGATGATGATCCACGTTCAGGAAGATCCAGATCGGCAAGAAGAAACGATAGCTCGAGTTGCACAAAAAATCAGACGAGACCGCAGACAGTCACTTAATTTTAACCCTTGTTTTATCCGTTTTTAATATATGGCGCTTGGCCCACTATGGCTCTGAATACCATAGTTTAATGAAGATTGACATATCATTTAGTTTTAATGTGCATATTTTATATTACATGCAATATGTTTCATTAAATTATGGTGCTCACTTGATTTTAACCCTTGTTTCCTCCGTTTTTAATACATGGCACTTGGCCCACTACATATACTGTACCTATATTTCCTCTCTTTCTCCATATGGCTTCATACCATTAGTTGACTGAGTTACCCAGGCATTTGTAATCGTTTTAACGACACTTTACCAATTGCGAGGTTATCTAGTGTCGGTAGAAGTGATAAGCGAGTCGGCATTTAACGACATGAGACTGAGGATTCGCTATGGATTATCTGAAACTTGAGGAACACCTAGGAAATGAATCAATCAAGTAATCACGAACATACGGGAATCGAACCAACGCCCAAGCGCAGCCTTGCATCAGCTACGCTAGGAGCTTGGCCATGCATAATAGACCCAACAAAATAGGCGAAATATCCTGTTTTTGGCTGTATTTACTTTGATGAAGTCATCTGCAAATAGTTCCGGAACGTTGAGCTATAAGTTTGCACGCGGTGGAAAACCCAGAACACTTCTAAACACGATTACCTTGAAAGTCTATCGTTTCGTAGCTAAAGAGTAATTAATCTTATTTACGAACTTGTGCACAATATGACAGTTCAATTCTATCTGCTTTATTTGGCAGACTATATAGTCCTCCTTTGATCACAATTTTTGTCAAGAAGGATATTAGGATATTATTATTATTATTATTATTATATTGCTATTATTAATCCTGACGTTTGAGATGGGCAGGGCATATAGCACGTATGGTGAATCCAGAAATGCATATAGAGTGTTAGTTGGGAGGCCGGAGTGAATAAGACCTTTGGGGAGGCCGAGACGTAGATGGGAGGATAATATTAAAATGAATTTAAGGGAGGTGGGATATAATGGTAGGGACTGGATTAATCTTGCTCAGGATAGGGACCGATGGCGGGCTTATGTGAGGGCGGCAATGAACCTCCGGGTTCCTTAAAAGCCATAAGTAAAAGTACGAGTATATTACTATTATTAAGTTAGTAGGCAACGGATTTCTAGGTGCTAAAAAGGAGAGATTTAGATCTTTTAGGAGTTCGTATAAAATGAACAATTAATAATTTTAATTTTAATAAATATTCCATTTTAGGTGGAATTTATGTACAACGAACTGGTGGTAAAAATGAGTGCTACTGAATTGACTAAAATTCTGTCAATGAAACAGACAGATTTATGATTGGTCAGTTTCAATTCGCATAAAGGGCTGTATTGACGCGGAAACTAATTTGTAAGCTCTCGCCTAACCTGAACAACCTACCACGACTTTTATGCTAGGATGGACATTTCCAAACGAATTTCGGTTGCAGGAAATTCGGTAAAAATCTTCTTCCCTCCCCTTCTAAGACCGATATAGAACGAATATGCCAGACCAGCATTCGTCTGTAAGATAATTTTTTTTTTTTTTTTAAGTTTTAAATAGCATTTTTGCGGTTTTTGTACTGGTAGTTTTGTTTTAAATACACACAAAACACTGAAAAGGCACTTTTCAGATACATAGTTTTAGGCATTTTTTTTTTTAGAAGTTTATGGTTAATATTGGAGTTTTACGTCCTATATAATTTTAATAGCAGGATCCTGTATACAGGAAACATAAATATCTGAATATAATAGTCTAGGACGTAACAAACAAAATAAGTAGGTACAGAACTAGAAATCCGTTTCCTAATTATTACTACAGTACGATAAAACATGAGGGGACATTAGTGAATAGCAACAATACCAGTTTGAAACTATTAGTCTCTGCACAATTTCTGACAGGCGTCTTGGTGTCAGACGCTCAGATGTCCCAATTATGAAACCAATATCCATTCGTTCGTGCTGGGTGGGCGCAGAAGCAATCGTGTTCTACTTTTGGAGCTATCCCAGGAAACCATGACCCAGGCAGGTCTGAGATCGATGTCATATTCCCAGGAAACCAAGGTAACATTCTGCTGCCTTGGCTCTTATGGTCAGTAGACGTGATGAAAGTTTCACGGGTCTACGTGTAGATTAGAAAATTTCAACATTTCAACGTCGTCGCCACCATTATCAAAACGTAACATTACTGCCACCATCCATGTGATAAAATTCATCGCAGGTTCACGATTTTGAAAATACCTTTCGCATTTCTATCCAGAAAACTGGTCTAATCTCTTGCTGGCTTAGGGCATCGATCCAGCCGCAGTTTGGTCAGCTGATGAATTCTCACTAAAGGTTTAATGCCGGATAGATCTTGTATGTTTTCACAGGTGGATAGAAAGACTGGTAAATGTAGCTACGTTTATATTAGGTCTACATGCAATTTTCTATATATGAGCACATGAAGAGGAGAAACAGACAGGATAGATAGGTAAGTAGGTAGGTAGATAGGTACGTAGATAGATAGATAGATAGATAGATAGATAGATAGATAGATAGATAGATAGATAGATAATTTTCATTCTGTTCAGGACTTGGCTTAATATTATAGCCGCAGTTTTAAAACGTATAGGCCTACTAAAACACAGTGAGAAATGATAATGAAATCGGAACTTCCAGAACATTACGTTAATAACGAACTGCCTTAGGCAGAATTCAAACCCACGACCATACTTTTCACGTACTTTTAGCTTGGTACACAAGGCCCAAACAGCGTAACTTAAAGCGCTCGCTTTCTACGGAGAACTTGATATTAGAGTCTATGTATAAATACAGTAAGTACTATGTCTTGCACTTCCATTTCTTGATGCGTGAAGGAGCTGTTGCTGGGACTGGCCAGGCTGCTCTTCTTCACAACAGACAACAAACTCGACGACTCTCCATTGTGTATTTACTTCGATAAGGGAGCCCACACAGCGCTCCTCCCGGCGTGCACCCCCTCCACGTCTCCAGAGTTGCCATGTTTCCAGTAGCTTTCTCCCTCCTATCCACACAACGCACGGAGGGTCAAAGAACGTGCGAGTGGAAAACAAAACTCGGTATTGCTTGCACTACGTGATGCTGCACGGACAGGAATGTGGTTATTACGTGACACAGTCTGACGGAAATGGGACATTACGTGACACCGTCCACTGGAATTCCATGTACCTCACTGCACCCTACTATACAGACAAGTATTTTGCTTGTACGGTACTAAAATGGACGAGTTTGATGGACAAGATTCAAGGCTCTGGATGAAAAATAGGTCACAGGAATTTTCGACATACCACTTACGTAAAATCTGAATAAAAATTATTTTTAAATATGATGTAAGATTCTCATTACGTTCATTGTGGTTTAATGATTTTATACAGAGTGATTTATATAGAACTAACACATTTCTTTCTTTCTTTATTTCAAAACGAATGATGCTAGGCACAATTTGTTATACCTCAAATAGTATTTAGTAGTATTTATTTATTTAACCTGGTAGAGATAAGGCCATCAGGCCTTCTCTGCCCCTCTACCAGGGGATTACAACTATAATATGAACAATAAAATTACAATTACAATAAAAATTAAAGTACGACAAGATTACCTGATTAATGAAAGCTACACAATTTATCATTGAAGTTAAGAACAAAGAATATTTTTGTATTTACTGAATTACAAATTAAACCTAGAATAACAAAATTCTATAGTGATGAAATTACCATATATTGAGATATTTTTTGATAGATTAAGAGAACTATTTACAAGAAACATGTCTGAACGAGTCTCAATTACTGACCAAGTGCCTAGTAAGTTTGCGTTTGAATTCAATTTTATTTCGACAGTCCCTGATGCTAGCAGGTAACGAATTCCAGAGTCTTGGCAAGGCTATTGTGAAAGAGGATGAGTATGAGGAGGTGCGATGGGATGGTATTGTTAATATTGTTTCATGGCGAGAGCGTGTGTTCAGATTGTGGTGGGAAGAAAGGTAAGTGAAGCGAGACGACAGGTACGAAGGAATAGAAGAGTTCAAGATTTCGAAGAGAAGGAGAAATGAATATAAATTTCTTTTCTTATCTAGTTTAAGCCAACCTATTGTTTCCAGGGATGGAGTAATATGATCATATTTACGAACATTGCTTACAAAACGTACACACAAATTATGAGCACGTTGAAGTTTCGTTTTGTTGTCGCTGGAAAGGTCAGTCAGTAAAATGTCAGCATAGTCAAAATAGGGAAATACAAGCGTCTGCACAAGTATCTTTGGGAGATTACTAACCTCTATAGCAAATGTTGAAAATTTTTTATTTATTCGGCTGGAAATTCACTTATGACCAGTTTTTAACGTAAAATTAAGCAGGAGTTTTGATTCCCTGTCACGAGATGCGCATATTGTTGGCAGCTGTTTTCGACAGTACACATTAAATAAACGGCTCTTCCTTGTGAAGAAATACTGGATTACGAATTAAATTCCAGCTATTCAAAGGGCATACCAGAGAAAATTTGGTGTTCGTAATCCTCCCAAAGAAACACAATACTGGGACTGGTAAACAAATTGGAACCAACTGGATCTCTAAAAGAATGACAATAAATATAGGCCTACAGCTACTCTTGTGGGATTTATATATTGGATATATATTTTTTGTACGCATCAGTATTTGTAATATCAAGTGATGTCACACTTTCGTTGCAAAGGTTATTCCTGGTTACAATTAGTATTTTGATACCGAGATGTCATTACATTGATTTCTACCATCACCAGGGTACGGAGTTTTAGGTCCTTAAAATGTAATTTAGGTGCCTAAAGCTAGGCTTAAAAGTGTAGGAAATAGTCTCTAAAGAATAGAAAATAGGCTCTAACAAAAATAATGTTTTCTTTAAAAACATGTTCCATATCATCAGGAATCTAAAATTTAATAACTTTAAATGCTTATACACCGTTACCACCACTACTACTAAAAGTACAAAAATAACAATAATATCTAACTAGTTATACATAAACTAAACAATTAAGTGTGAAAAATAAGTTTTAGACATAAATTCAGTACACAAGTAAAATATAATCAATTGTTACCAAGTCTTGTTCGTTAATGTTCATAATTAGCTTCACAATAAATTACTAATACTTTTTATAAATCTTCAAGTAAAACGCAATGCCGTCTGTCACTCAACACAAATTTGTATGCTGAAAATGAACGTTTCACATCCACTGAAATAACAGGAGCGTATTTCAATGTTGACACTAGTTGGACAGGAATGTTACATTGTAAATCCGTGTTCTTCCCTGCTAGGATATCTGAAGCAGTACGCAGATCCTTCATTCTTACATTTCTCTGCAGAACTTGCTCCAGTTTATCCCGTACTTTATTTCCAACAGAAACAGGAACACATTTGGAATTTAAAATACAAGTTTTCGAAATAAGAATGGGTGTTTTGACCTAGTAGAGATAAAACATACTTAATAGGTCAAAATAGGCTTTGTCGTCAAAATAGGCATTTTTAGGTGCTATTAAAATACCAATTTTAGGCATAGTTTTATTTGAAACGTGTACTTGCGAGTTTTTATGAACTTATATTTTAAGGATTAAAATAGGTTTTTACCTAAAATCCGAAGTCTAACCATCACCATCTACAGTGAATAAAATTTAAGATATATGATTACCTTTAATTAAAATTGAAATTAGTAACTTCTATCGTCTTCAATGAACTCTAGATACGACAACAACGGTTTTTACTTCACGTGGAGTAGATATAAAAACTTGAATTACTCATTGCTAACGCATCATTGGTAGATATAGGTTACGGTGTCTTCTGAGAAGGCCTAATCAATAAACGAACTCTTATCTCATCTCTTCAAAAGAAAGCGCCCTCTTAGACACCGCCTGGGTATTAAATGAACGCTCGGACTAGACCACGTGCAGTCTCGAGTGGCAGTGATCATACAAGACTATAATTATTATGAGCTAGAGATGGGATAATGCTTTATTAAGCGAATAAAACACATTCAATTATTTCCAAAATCGAAAAATAATCAAATGAAATAATCGGTTTCTCTCCTGATGCGACTATGTAATTAAATTGAAGAGTTCAGAATCATAGTGGGCCAAGCGCCATTTACTAAAACCGTAGAAGACAAGGGTTAAAATGAAGTTATTACCATAATTCAATGGAAACATATAGCAAATAATATAAAGTATACACATTAAAACTAAATGATATGTCAATATTCATTAAACTATGGTATTCACTTAACTTTAACCCTTGCTTTCTCCGTTTTTAATAAATGGCGCTTGGCCCACTATGGCTCTGAACCCTTCAATTATTATTATTATTATTATTATTATTATTATTATTATTATTATTAATTTCGTTCATTAGTTTATTTAAAAAACTTAACAGCAATCTAGATTATGCTAGGTAGATCATATCGTACTGGATGTTTGATTTGACTTGAAATGGTAAATTTTGCCTGAAATCCTCTTACGGGTAGTTTTTCTTTTACAGAAACTATAAATCATCGACACAGATGTCAAACATTTTTTATGACTTCGAAAATCCATGACCCTCACCTGGATCAGAACTACTGAATCTCGGAATGATAACCATATCACAATGGAGGAGCTGAGAGACTGTCCAGTATTGTAACGAAAAAAAATATATATAATGCTCGTACAGTCAGATTATAAGAAGCCTACAGTCAGCCTTTGCTGATGAAAATGTCGATATTTCCTTCCATCTATAGTATATGCATCGATATCACCCTTCAGCATTTCGCTAATGAATTACTGCCTACGTCAGGGAACCCTCCCTCTCCGGTGATCCGACAACCTGCAGCATCTGTCCTCTACCCGCTTTCCCAACTCCGCGCAACCATCATGATTCTGGCTGTGAATCAGAATATAAAAGAATACTGTCAGCTGCGTGGCCAGAATATTTTGTCATTCACAATTATTCCCCTACGAAGAAATACTGCGTTCTATCTTGATTTCAAGAACACAATCCAGAGGACACATTTTGTAGGTGTCGTCATCATCATCAGTAGACGTTTCCACTCAGTTGTGGGTCGTATCAGAACATAGCCTCCTCCATCAAGTCCTATCTTGCCACAATTCCTCCTTTTGAATTCTTTCCCAATCATGGCTTCTCTCTTTTAAATCTTTGCGTATTTGAGCAACCATCTATAATAGTCCGAGGTTTTTCTAATGTTCTTACATCTTTGATTTTCATTTCCAATGTCCTTCTTGGTATTCTTCTTTCATTCATCCTTTTGTTTTAATCTCATTTTTACTATTGTATCTTTTATAGTTTTGAATCATGCAAATATTTAATTAATTGTAGATTTTATTATGTAAATGCTTTACGGTTGTAACAATAATTATGCAAATTTGATATTATTTTTACAGATAATTATTAGCCACGTTAATATTCTGAATAATGTTTCATGAAATGTAATGTATGCATATTAAGTATGAAAAGTTTTGTAGCTTTTATAGTAGCTGAGCTATAAAAATGAATTTCACTAAATTTCCTGCTAATATTTGGACAAGAATCTCATTTTGACTTTTTTGAAAAAAGAAAAAAATCAGTGACCTTTCATTTAGGCCTATATAAATATTACCCGAATTTTATCAACATACATACACACATACACACAGTGTTCTGCCCAAGGGAAGGTCTTTCACTGCAAACCCAGCATTCTCCAATCTTTCCTATTTTATGCCTTCCTCTTAGTCTCCGAATATGATCCAAAATATATCTTTATGTTAAAATAATCGTCCTCAAAATTTAGGCTTTAATTATATTTCACAATTTCAAACAGGTTTTAGTGAAGAAAAATCGAAATTTTAAAGTTATTTTTCCACACTTTTATTTTTACTACATTTACTCACATTCAAATACTAGCTATAGCCTACATAGGCTCCAACAAATTGCATACAACAGTAAGAAGATGAAATCTTACTGCATGTTCTGAAAAGTGTGGTTAAGAAAACTACAATGATTTTTTTTGACAAAGTAAATACAGTATTCTGAAAACTAAAAAATAAAATCTACTATCCGGACACTAAAATAATAACAAAAAAAAAAAAACATAACCGACTAGATTAAAATTTTTCAGATCACTCACACGTAGGGCCTACATTCAAAATTCAATATATTATGGCTCTACTGTTTATTCATTGCAAAGATTCTGTATATATATTTTTTTCAGGTCTACAACTTATTCTTTGTGAGAGAAAATACATTTTGAAAATGTCAAAATGTTTTACAAAACGATTCAATGACTTAAAAAATATTAAACTGATACTGATGAAATTTGGAGGCACCAATACTAATAAAAAGACGTTGCTGTACATAAAAAATGCAGTGTCTAATTTAAAAAATGTTTAATGTCTCCAATTCTTATTATTATTATTATTATTATTATTATTATTATTATTATTATTATTATTACTGCGTTCGCGGGCCCCTCGTTGAGAATCACTGAGACAACAACGCTACGGCGCGAGGCAGTAAAGCCTGAGAACTACTTACGACAGCACAGAACATCGCTCACGCACATATAGGCCTCTACAAAACATTGCAATCCATGACACCGTGCCTTTCACGCAGGGCATAAGCGGATTCCATAAAATACAAAGTTGCACAGATCTACCGCTTTAATACGAAGACTACTGTGGGTCGATAGCTGCAGGTGTTGCCCGTGATCATTGTTGTCACGCACGCACGCACGCACGGTCGGATCTCGCCACTTCCCAATAGCAGCGGCTGATATCGCTGTACCGGTCCACTGCCAGAACACAATCTTATCGCGAGGATATAGCAGCTCCTTATCGGTCCATGCAGCTGTCGCCTCGGGATCCTACAGCGCGGCTTTTTATCGACTCATTTCATGGCTATTAACAGCTTCATTAACAACGCTTTGCTGCAGAACAGGTTCCCTCCGAGCCAGTTCGTTTCTTCTGGCTGTTGTATTCCTCATACGACTTAAAGCGCAGAGCCTCAGAGCGTAATATAAAAGCAAACTACGCTCGTATCTCTATCATCCAAAAGCAGATACGAAACGAATATACTGTATGTAAGCCTTGTAATGTGAGAAGAAAAAAAAATCCGCAGAGAATTTATGAAAGGTAAAATGCTCATATTTCACAAAAAAAAAAAAAAAAAAAAAAAAAAAAAAAAAAAAAAAAAAAAAATCTTCATTTTTTTTTTCATATACGAATTATTTCCCATCATTAATATATCTGTAACTACCACTGAAACAGTCTTTCCAGATACGAGTATTATAACAAGATTGCGGCCTAGATCATATATGTAACAGATAGTTCGGCCTTATAGGCTTTGACGTTAATAACTTTTGTCACGTTTACTACGCTGCCATCTAGTTGTTACATAAGGAGTCACGTCATAATTCCCATTTGAATTGCATTAGCAATAGCACTGCAATCTCGTGTTCGTTTACGGCGGACGGGTGGCGATCCTGGCGGTTGTTCTCTTCAAAGTGCTGCCGATTTTAACATAGCGATGAGCTATCTGTTACATATATTATTTAGGATTGCGGCCTAGAGTCACCGATTCGCGAGACTGAAGTTTGGAACGCACGGAATATAGGTACATGACGTCACGACCCATGGGGTGGAATAGCACTGTAGGAGTACAGTTGGTTTCGAAAGAAATTACTACTTGGCGTGGGTCCTTGCAATCACCACACGTACTTGAGATCCTGTCCCGCGCCGTGGCGTCGCGGTCTAAGGCATCCTGCCTAGGACTCGCGTTACGGAATGCGCGCTGGTTCGAGTCCTCATGGGGGAAGAAATTTTCTCATGAAATTTCGGCCAGTGTATGGGACCGGTGCCCACCCAGCGCTGAGATGCACTTGGGGAGCTACGATAGGTAGCGAAATCCGGTTGCGAATGCCAGCTATAACGCCTGGGGGGGATCATCGTGCTAACCACACGATACCTCCATTCTGGTTGGATGATCGTCCACCTCTGTCTGCTTCGACGTGTGGCCGTGAGGCCAGCAGCCGGCTGGTCGGTCTAGGCCCTTCACGGGCTGTAGCGCCACGGATTATTATTTATTATTATTACTTGAGATCCTGGTGTAAACAAGAATATTTTATTTCTTTTCATTTATTTATTTGATTAATTATACGTGCATATTTATGTTAGTGTTAATTTCGCTGTTTTATAATTCATTCTTTTCAACCCAGTGAACGTCTATTCACTGTTGTCATGTCTACTTATATAGCGTAAATTCATGTTTTAAACGGGTTTCAACTATCAATTTTGTTATCTACCTAATTATTTATTTTTTTTTTGCAACTTACGAGTGTTTCACCGTACAAAACAATATTGACAGAAGGTGTGATTTTTTATTAGAAAATATAGAAAAGTTCCTAGTGTAGTAGTGTAACCAGTGTGTTTAGTCCAACCAAATCAAATCTTTCTCGTTCCCTTCAATGTAAAAAAAATCAATTATGTAGTTCTTGCATTCAGGTAAGAATTTGATGATGCTGGAAAACTGTTTAATTAAGTGTACTTTTTTTGGTTAATCTAGATCCTACTGGTCAGGCGTAGATGTCCCAATTGTGGAATGGACAATAGAACCACAGTCTAGTATATACAGTCACGAAGCTTGAGTTGTGAGGGTACTAGCAACAATAGACTGTGTAAGTACTATTTCGCATTGTCTGTAATGAGGCGATAGTAGCGATTCTAGTGGTTAGCAACTGTCTATGGATGCATATTTACTACGTATACAGCTTCATGATTGTATATACGAGGCTGTGATAGAACTGAAGTATTTATTTAACATTTTCATATTTTGGCAAAATTTCCTTCATATTGTTCTGATTTCTACTCATTAGTCATTCATTACTACGTGCTAGTGTATTACTGACATGAATTTTCTAACAAAACAATCATTTGATCGTTAATTCAAAGTTTGAATATTTCAAATTTTTCTCAATTCCCCTTAGAGTTCCAATTAAAAAGATTTCACTGTATTAGGCTTCGAATCTTGTGAACCAGACTAGTGGATAAAGCACCAGCACGTAAAACTAGAAACCCGGGTTCGAATCCCGGTGCCAGAGAGAATTTTTCTCCGTTCTACCGATTCTTCACCATGTAGAAAAGCATATTTACTACACTGTAACTCCATATGTACTTCAGTACATCACAGTAATATGATAAAGCGTTAGTAATCACTTTGTGATTCAAGATGGCGCCATGTTCCGTCGGACCCCGGCCACTTAGTCACTCGTAATGAGTGCACCTCTGTACTTGTGGTTGGACATTGTGTCTACTGGCACACATACTGTGACACGGTACACAAGAGTAGGCCAACAAAGGGGAACACAGTAGGTAGAACTTAAACTGAGAGGGATTCAATCCGGCATCGAAACTTGAATCCGGTGTGGCTTAATGGATAAAACGTCAGCACGTAAAGCTGGAAATCGGGGTTCGAGTCCAGGTGTCGGAGAGAATTTTTCTCCGTTTTACCGGTTCTTCACCATACGGAAACGCAGAATTACTGCACAGAACTCTATATGTACTTCGGTACATCATAGTAATAGTTTCAAAATGTTGTTCTTCTAGACTAAAACAGTTCATACAAGTTGAGAGGAAGCGAAGGGATTTCTTTCCCCTTCTACTTGCCCTGAGTCCGTCAGTAACAGAATCGTAGCTGTTACCTCTTATACCTGCACCCCCCAAGTTCTACACACAAGAAAATAAAATATTAAATAAAGTACATAAGTGGATATAAAATACAGTGACACACATGTTTAACAATTACATGTTTGAGTATATTTTAATGCCGTTCTTACAATATTTTCAACTAATAATTAAATTAAGGAATGTTAGTTTGTATTATGAAGTCAGGGGGGAGTGGCAGTATAGACTGTCCCATTGTGTATGCTATAGAATAGCAACTAGCGGTGAAAAAAATTATCTTCTGCTCTCAATAGCTTTTCAATGTGCCAGTTAATATAAACAACAACAAAATGCAATGCTTAGTATAGACTCTCGAAATATAGATTACCGGTAAACATTTTCAATAGTAAGAATTTTCACTATGTTTAAAGTCAATTAGTCGAACGTTAGTAAGATAGACAGTAGCATCTTCCCCTTCACTGATGGTAAAGAGTGTGAGTAGAGGGGAAGGCCTATCAACCAAATTGAAATGGGGATTAGGCTATGAACAGTGAAGAACATAGCTTCAAAACTAGTCGCCAGGAAAATTTTTAAATATTAACATAATAAAGAAGTTGGAAAGTTAATCAAAAAAAATTATTAATAAAAGATAAAGTGTGTGCTTGCGCACTGTAAATTTTATAAATTTGAATATGGATAGGTTTAAGTTTTTGCCTATGTTTACAAAGGAAAACGAAAAGAGAATATAAAAACTTAGTATTAGTATTAGTAGTATTAGTATTTATTTATTTAACCTGGTAGAGATAAGGCCGTCAGGCCTTCTCTGCCCCTCTACCAGGAGATTCCAACTACAATATCAACAATAAAATTACAATTAGTATTAAATTTACAATTACAATTACAAACAATATTACAATTAGTATTAAATTTACAATTACAATAAAATCAAAGTACGAAAAGATTACCTGAATAATTAAAGCTAGATAATTTATCATAGAGAAACAAAGAATATTTTATATTTACTGAATTACAAATTAAATCTAGAATAACAAAATTGTATAGTGATGAAATTACTGAATATTGAAATATTTTGTGATAGATTAAAGAAACTATTTACAAGTAATCAATTACTGACGAAGTGCCTAGTAAGTTTTCGTTTGAATTCAATTTTATTTCGACAGTCCCTGATGCTAGCAGGTAGCGAATTCCAGAGTCTTGGCAGGGCTATTGTGAAAGAAGATGAGTATGAGGAGGTGCGATGGGATGGTATTGTTAGTATTGTTTCATGACGAGAGCGTGTGTTCAGATTATGGTGGGAAGAAAGGTAAGTGAAGCGAGACGACAGGTACGAAGGAATAGAAGAGTTCAAGATTTCGAAGAGAAAGAGAAGTGAATGTAAATTTCTTTTCTTATCTAGTTTAAGCCAACCTATTGCTTCCAGGGATGGGGTAATATGATCATATTTACGAACATTGCTTACAAAACGTACACACAAATTATGAGCACGTTGAAGTTTCATTTTGTTGTTGCTGGAGAGGTCAGTCAGTAAAATGTCCGCATGGTCGAAATAGGGAAATGCAAGTGTCTGTTCAAGGGACTTTTTTAAGCAAGAGGGGAGATGAACATTTATCCTTTTTAGCACATGGATAATAGAATATACTTTTCTGCAGGTTTCTGTGATTTGCATGTCCCAGAGCTCAAAGATATTGTAGATAAAATTTCAGACATTATGCTTAATGTCTGGGGGACAAGAAATATTTTGGAAATAGCCTATGAAAATTATAATTATTAATTTTTTTTTTAAATTTAAATAACTCTTTAACCGCTGAAACTTAAACACATAATTACTAATATTAATAGAACTATGTGTACAAAAGATAAATATGAAATAGAAATTTTATTTACCGCCTCCTTTAACTTTAGTGCATATAAATCCGATGTAGGTACCTAAGAATGATATTCCAGTTGAGGAAACTAAATCTTAAGAGGAGCCCTGCTATGTTCATCATGAAACTCTCGGGCTCTGTAGAGACCTGAACACCGGTTGCTTTGGTGAGAAACATCAGCTGAGTGAGCAAGTCTGAGACTCGACGAGGCATCTAATGAGATAATTTTCTGGTTTGGAAACAAAAATAAAAGAGAAGTGCGGCGCTTTCTCGGAGCACCCCCTCATCCCGCTCCGGCCCGCAGGCCCCAGCGCTGGGTTCACGCCTTCGGCCGTCGCTCCTCCCCAAGGTTCTGCGACTCCATGCTGGAAATTGCACGCCGAGCCTAGCGCCAAGCAACCACGACACCACCTGCTACTGCAAACTTAAGGCTTCATCCACAATGCAAACTTAAATGTAAACACAACGTTGACATGACAGCTACGAACCACGTGACCGCCACAAAACATTCACGCAGGCGCAACGGGGGGAGGGGGGGGTGGACGTAAACCTAAAAGCTTGGTAGCTCAAGATTGTAGTTTAAGTTAACGTGAAAGTGAATAATAATATTCAGTCCGTTACAAGACAGAAGTGTGGTGGTCTAGAATCGAACCAAAGTTCGAAATAATAATGGTATTCCGGTATGCCAATCTTTCTGCCCTTTGCCTCAACACAAATTTTTCAGTACATAAAAATCATGTTCTAATTCAATTTAATTTAGCTCGTAACTTTTTTTTTCTGAAGAAGAAACTGTCTATTGAAGGATGCACTGAAAGGAATGATGAACGAGAAAAAAGTTCGGGGCAGAAGCTATCAGATGACAGACAACATTAAGACATAAGGACAAAGTCCAAGCCTGATTTTTTTTTCTGAAAGTGGAAGCTAGTTCTTGGATCCATTACCAATGAGTATCGGACATTTGGTACAATCCATATCGTCCAATAGCAGTAATAGACCATTGGCATTTGGTACAAATAGAAAAATCCAGTGACATTTGGTACAAACCATGTGGTTCAATGTTGAGAAAGGTTCAGGATATGGGTATTTGATATTGATATTTGGTACAATGGTTACATTTGGTACTATGTTTAAAAAGATCTGGGGTCTAATATTGAAAACGTTCCAGGATATTTGGTACAACAGTTAAATTTGGTACACTCCACATGGTTCAATGTTGAAAAGTTTCAGGATATTTGGTTTAATGGTTTTTTTCTTACAAATATATATGTGATATGTGTACTCATTGTTGCATTTTCTCCAATTGACTGTAAATCGGCAACAAACATAAATATAAATTTACAGTTTTATCGAGTTTCACGAACAAAATGTTAAGTCATAAATAACATGGCAGAATTTTTTTTTTCACAGAAACAAAAGCCAATGCTACATCATAATGGGTATTTTTATTTTGTCATTTATATAGGACCTATATTAAAAAATAAAATTGGCCCTAAAACAATACCTTGTGATGCGCCTAATTTTATATTTTGAATATTACTAAACGTATTATGAATTTTAGTTACAATGGGTTCTATTATTTGAATATGATATACGTAAATAAATTTACATATAGGCTTACTATAGGTTTCAAATTAGACTGTGTTAATTGGATTTTTCAGAGCAACATGGAGTTTTAAAATGTAGTTTTCTCAAAACTTTAAATTTTGAGTTGTTTCCCTTTTGAACTGTCCCGAAGGATGAACATTTAGTTTTAAAGCGGCATGCAGATAACTTGAATTACGTTCAAAGAAGTAGTACGATGCCACACAGTGCATTTAAAAACTCTTTGGATGAAATGTTGTCACGAATGGATTTGTTTCCATCTTTATCCAGGATACACACTATGTAGTCCGTGTGCGCGAATTTTTGGACATTTTGTACATATGCCTATAGGGCGTTCTGTAGGGGAAACTCGGCAAATTTGGCAATATGGGAAATTTGGCAATATTCTTGTATTTCTTCTATTGACAAATTTCCTCCAGAGTTTTAAGAAGTTCAATGACACGGTCATAGAGCGCTACATCTGAGTGTACTTTTAGTTTTCGTTTCATTCGAATCCGCGTATTATAGTGGCACATATTATTACTAATAGAAAGAAGTGTTGAATACTTCCTTTTGACGCGGTGGTTGTGTGGACGTGTGTATACAAAGACGGAAAAAAAGTGTTGTTCATTATCTACGTTTGTTTGTGCATTATATATCAAAAGCTGAGATTCCATATTATAAGGTAAGCCATTTATATAATTAATATCTTCTGTTAATAACTCATCAGGCCTTAGCTCGTTTTATGTTCTTCTTAGCAAAAAATGTCTGCTCCAGAGTAGTGTAAATTAGCCATTTTCCTTTATAGCGATATATTGCTGCTCTCTTCGAACAAGAATGTGTACTCGATGGTAAAATTTAAGAGTAGGGACGTATGAGGGATTTTTACAGACTTCAATGCAGCACTGTGTGTGGTGTGTTGCAGATATGCGCAGGGAATGAAGACATTATTCTGAAAAATATTCCAAAGATGATTTGCGGGCTGCGGTTGGGAGTGTTTTGAAAGTTAGATGGTCGACTTATAAGGCTTCTAAGAAGTACAGTGTGCCCTTTAACAGCTTAAGAGGTTTCTGTATGCATTCTCAGGACCCGATATCGTTGTCATTCCCAAGAAAGGAAGACCTCTAGCTCTAACCGTTGAGGAAGAGCAAAAACTGGTTACATACGTAATCAAAATGCAAGAACTTGGGTTTGGGCTATCGACAACAGAAATTAGAAGACAACCCTTCAATATAATTAATAAGAGTGGTCGGAAAAATCCATTCAATTTTTTTTCTTGCTTTTGTTTTGTGTTTATGGTATTTAGTGATTTCTTGTCCCAGTAAATTAAGTCTTATAAACCTTGTACCACTGGTTTATTTTGAAAATTTTATTTTTTTTTACCGTATTGCCAAATTACCCCTGTACTATTGCCAGATTATCCTGATGAAGTACCAAATCTGGAAACATGTAATTTGTTATTTATTAGCGTGTTATGTGTAAAGTAATTTAGATTTGTAGAATTTTCTGTCAGAGGTTTATTGGGATTTAATGTTTAAATACATTCCATAACAGAGGCATATTTAATTTCAGAATATGTAACTACAAACTGTGTCGAAATATAAAATATTGCCAAATTAGACGAGTCTCCCCTATATGTTTGTGGCGTAATGAAATCATCACCTTGAAACATGACCCAGTTACTTCCACTGAATCAAAAAACATATCTCTTTTAACAACATGGTCAATCCATAATCCAATTAATAACATTTACATTTGCTGCAAAATGCGAAGTTTATGAATTCAAAATGACAATTTTTATTGTCGAAATGCTAGAACTAGTCACATAACATAAGAATCAGCCCACTGTTTCAATATTATTCATCTCAACAGTATAAACAGTATACGGAATGTTAAGGAGATATGCCATACACGGCGCTGTGAAAATGTTTCCACTTGGGGCGCGGTTTTCGCAAGGAGAGCCTGGCCTTCTCAAACGCTCCTCCCAGAGTATTGAATAGTAGAACACTCTCAGGCGTCGAAACTTGGCCAAGTTGTGGGGAAGGAGGAGTTGATGCTTGAAGCCACACGCGCCTGCTGATGTGCGAATGTTTCACACCTTGCCAGGACGGATGGAAACCTTGGCATACGCGTGAAAATCGAAATTGTGTCGAAAAGTGATGGGGATCTAAAATCATCAAGATTCACGTCCCTTGATTTAGCGTTGCCACTTTCGCCATCTGAATTCTAGGAATGGCCAGCAGGCTATTTCGGCCTGTTATTTTTAAATTATTGTTTCATCTGGTTATGTTGTTCCAACATTAAAAACTGTCAGTTATGACAATGTAATGAAATACAGTACAGTATGTTTAACGTTGCAATTGTTTCAATATTTTCTGTTAAGGCCCATTCGCAATGAAAATTAAACATAACCGTAACATAAACACAGAAGTTTGCGCCCAGGCTACCAAATGGGATCATTCACAATGATTCACATAAGCATTGACATAAACATTACCGTAAGACGTTAACATGAAAGTTTGCAAACTCCAAACTTTCATGCTTATGCTTACGTGATTTTCTAACAGAATACAATCGTGGAGCGCTGAAGTATACGACAGAATATGAGGAAATGGAGTCGTTATGTTTCCATGGTTACCAAGTATGTTTGCTGTTATGTTTATGTTGCCATCGTGAATGATCTTGATTTTACCGTAACGTTTATATTCTTAAGTTAACGCTTACGTTATGTTTAATTTTCATTGTGAATGAGCCTTTAGTATTACTGCTGTTCATATTTTTCAAAGGCACATCTATGGTAACTAGTGGTATGAGAAAGAAATTTTTCTGAAATGAAGGGTTTTCTACATTTTTTCTGAAAATTTTACGCTTGATCGAATTGTTGCTTATTTCATGGACGAGTATCATGTTAAACTTAGAATTATTTTCCAACACCAGAGTTCGAAAGAAACTTTTCTGACATCCAGTATCAAGTAAAGACATAATTCAAGATCTCGTTAAGAGGTATGTCTATGTTGAATAGAATAGCCCTCTATACCGACGATATACACAAATGAATCTGCCCTTAGCAGACAGACTGCGCCTTCCGGAATTCTTCAGCAACCATCGATTTTGTTTCGAATACAAAAATAATGCACAACTGATTTAGACAACAATGCAAGACAGGAAGCATATTATCCTTGAACCATGCATAACTACAATCTACTTTAGTTGTCTGTAGACTAGCTGCACAGAGCTGAATGTACGCCGTTTCTTTACTCTGTATGTCTCACGGAAAGACGAGGTAAATTCATTGGGTAGTAAGAATAAAAATGAAACTTAAGTATTTTCTTAAGGTTTGTACTTACGAGTATGAGCACTTCCTGTGACTATATACTCATAACCACTAGAACATACTCATTTTCATAAGAATAAAAACATTCTACCTAACGCGAATATATACTAATCTCAACAGCCTTCTTGATCATTTAAATGTTAGTATATGCTCATGTCATCTATCCTCTTTGACCACATCGCACAGTGATGCTCAATTTTTTCTATATCGACATGCTGTAATGGTTCATGTAAATTTTGAATGGATAAATTAATGAATGAATGAACGAACGAATGAATTAATCAATTAACATGATAGAGAGAGTGAATGAGAAAAGTGACGTCAATAAAACTGGAAATAAAATAATACATGTTGGATGGGGATTACTATTCATTTATAGAATTCCAGGTGTGTTAATATTATTTTTATTATAGAGCAGTTTTATAACGTTACAAGTAATTTCATTTTGCAATTCATATTTTACAAAATAACATAAGCTGTAATTGTTAATTATAATTAATCTTATAATTCTGTAATAATTAATATTTTTATAGGTCATGTTTTTGTGAAAAACAAATACGTGTTTAACTAATCTATGTACATTCACTTTTGTGAAGCGTTAAAGGCTTTTAAGTTTCTTGAATTCACATGTTCACATCTTTTTGTATATATTTCCATGATGCACTACATCGTTCATAAATTCTGCCATCTTTCTTCAGATTTAACTTTAAACTGAACATAAACCAACAGATAGCCAACTCAGAACTGAGCCTGCTACAATTCATGTTCAAAATAGCATGAGAACGAACTTACAAAAATGAGAATATACTAGCTTTTATTCTTACCAAACATGAGCATATATTCTGTCAAGTTGAACATTTGAGTACCTAAATTCTACTATGCTTCCAGGTTATGAGTATGTAATAAAAATGAGTAGGTACTCAAATGTTTTTATTCTTACCAACATGAGTATTTACTAAAAAAAAAGTCCAGTATATACTACTGTATATGGGTATACTCATTATTATTCTTATCAGCCATTATAACTTGCAATGAGAAGGTACTGTGATTAATCCATGTAGCTTCCTTCCTTCCTTTCTTCCTTCCCTCCCAATTAAGGGTCGTCGATTCTAATTAAAAATGAAAGACTTTGCATGTTTCCCATTCGGATACGACAGCGCTTCAACGTTGTCATTATTCAGCTGTTTCTCTCGTTAATTTTGTAAGTTATCGATTGTGTTTTATTTGCAGAAACGTAACAACTGAAGTACGACAGCAGTATTACTATTATTAAACCAATTCTCAAACTTCGTTAATTTTCTTTCTGATATCGATTGTGTTTTGTACGAAGAAACTTACCAGTTGAAATCCGATAACACTTTTATTATTATTATTATTATTATTATTATTATTATTATTATTATTATTATTATTACTTAAAGAGTATATACCTGCCAGTTTTCCCTCTCCCTCAGTTTTTAATCTATCGTAAGCTTGGCAGGTCTGATGTTACATGCGCTCTGATTGCCAAGAATGACCACAGTATAAGAAGAATCAGTAGGGAGAACTCTTGTCGGTACCTTTGATGTTGTTGGTACTAAATTCAAGCTCAGTAAGGTCTAGTTGTCAACGAATCCAACTATGTCGCTAGTATCAAACCACTATCAAAATATTAGTAAAATATTTATTTATTTATTTTATTGGTCAGTAATGCGAATAATCTTGTGTGTATATTATCTATCATTAATATTATGTCGCTAGGAAGTCAAAATACTTATATCCATTGTTGACGTTCATGTTCGCACTTCACCGCAACGGACGCCATGATGTATTATGTTGTACTTGGATCAATTTTACCAACATAAGCCTCAAACAGTGACTTGAACGTTAGCGTCAATTAGTGAATATTTTAATGATGATTGCATACGGAAGTAATTATTATTATGGTTATATTGCCATTCCTTTGCCTCATGTCTTTAAAATTATTAAAAGATGAGTAATGAATGTTTTCAGTTAATAGGTCTATTAAATTATGCCAGTCCTGCCGTAGATGGAGATCCATCTGGTGGAGGTTCCAGATACTACACCCGGTTTCGTGACATGCGCACTCAGAATTTGTTCCCACGAAATGGCTTAGGTGTCTTTACTGTATGTTCTCTATACTGTGGAATGACGTAAAACGTTTAGTTCAGTAATTAGCCGATACGGCTAAACGCTTGGATGCGTAATAGAACTCCATACTCGGATACCGATAACATTAAAGGAATTAATATTTCACACTAATTTCAATTAAATCATATACATTTTCATTTAAATATGGAGGAAAAGAAGGAAACTCAAACTCCTATTTTCAAATAGACCCTTCCTCACTTAGACTGCAGAATTCTGCAGCTTGATTTTGAGTTTTATATTACAAACATCTGCAGCTTTCGTTTGCTAAGAAAAACAACCTACTTAGTGGATGTTCATTATTCAAGACCAGGATAAACAAAATAAACATACAAGTTTCCGAACGTTGTGGCGAAATAATGTCAACTACTGCATAATCCAATCCTTACAATAAAGCCAAATAAATGTTTGCAAAGGTGTCCTACTGAGAACCTTCCAAATTAATTATAGGCCTATTAAAAATTCCTTTTAAAAGATAGGCCTAATTAACAGCCTTTGAGAATTTCTGAATAGGAACAAATAAACATACTATTTGGATATTCGGTTAGGAGAAAGAATAAGGCTGAAACTGATAGGAACAGAAAAAAAGTTGGCTGGATCACTGCCTAAAAAGGAACTACTGAGGGATGTAATGTAAGGAATGGTGAACGGAAAAAAAGTTCGGGCAAAAATCAAATCGTAGACAACTAAGATACATGGATCGTATGTGGAGATTAAGGCGGAAAACAGAGAAGATTGAAGAATGCTGGACGTGTAGTGAAAGATCTGGCCGTAGGCAATGGATGAAATATCCTATTATTGATTTTATCGCTTAACCACTTCAGTCTTGAATTTATATTAAAAAAAAATGAAAAAAAAAAAAAACTGGTCACATAATCATTCTGGGGATCAAAAATTCTCAAATCAAGTCTTCACAGAAAATCAAAATTTGGGGACAATTTTGGCCCCTGGGGCCACAAAATTTTAAATTTTATTTTTAATTCAGGTATAAAAATGTTTCAAAAATAATATTCTCCATTTCTATCACATTGAATTTTTCAAAATATTTAAAAGGATCGAAGACATTCCAAAAAAGAAATAATGTACAGTATAATGTACATTAGGCCTGAAGGGGTTAAACTGCGACGTTCCAGTGAGTCGCGCTGCATAAATTGAAAATCACTGCTGTGATAAAATATAATGAAATGAGGCTATGTTATCACGTAATCAGTATGTTGGTCGTAGGATACATGGAGATACAACAAATGCCTTCAACAGATGGTTCAAAAGGACAAAAATTACACAGACACACTGTAATGAAACGTTTTTTTAACATTATAATATAAAATGTTATGAAGTATTATCTATAAATTCTTCATAGATTTAATTGTGTTTTATAGCCTACAGAGTGAACTATAGGCCTAAGTATGGAATATTATTAATAACTTCTTAAATTTTAATTTTACAAAAAAAAAATAATAATAAGGGAAGTGTGCCTAATATCGCACCCATTTTGAAAAAGTAGTTTTTCAAGTATTAATATATTACATAAATTTGAAATAAATACGGATTTTTAATACGGGTTTATTATACTTAGCCTATATCAGTGAGGTCAAATTTAAAAATTACTTTTATTTTACATTTGTTTTTCAAGTACAAAAGAAAAATTGCAAAAACGGTGTAAGGAGAAATAGTGCTCCTAATATCGCACCCCTCATTTTGTGAAAAATACATAGGACAAATGTTAAGTTTATTGTATAGAAAAAAATTTTATTACATATGTATTATATATTTGTTGTATTTAAGCACAAAACATGTTTTTTTAATAACATACGAATACAACATGGAAATTATAAGATTTTCTGATACAATGTGTTTGACAGTAAATAACTACATATTCAGCTATCAAGGTATAGAATGAATAATTTCGAGGGAAAAATTGTTCCGGGGTCGGGTATCGAACCCGGGACCTTTGGTTTAACGTACCAAAGATCCCGGGTTCGATACCCGGCCCCGGAACTATTCTTCCCTCGAAATTATTCAAATAAATTTACTGGGAGTTATACCTGAAAGTTTGATTTATAAGCTATAGAATGTTTGTTAATTAAACATAATCCAGATATTTAGAGAACTTAATCTAACTTTCCAAACAATAACACAATGAAACTTTTGTAGTCATCATCCCCAGAACACTCTTCATGGCACCAAATTCCACATTTAGTGCATATGATCCATTTTTCTCCCCTCTTGTCAAAAGAAAACTTCCCGTTGCAATATAGACATTCTGCATCATTTTCGCTATCTCCATTATCAATGGAGATGTATACTGACTCATCCAACTCTTCGTCTTCTGAATCTGAAGATACCTGACTTTGTTTTTTCTGCCTCTTCCTCTGAGTAGGTACTTTATCAGTCTGCTTCTTTTGAACGCCTTTTCGTTCATAAGTCTCCTTATTTGTGAGTAATTTCCTCTTAATCATCAGCCAATTCGTTTTTATATTGTGAACTTTTTAGTAGAGCAGCAGAACCATTTTACGTCCTCTATCAATGGGACTTTTTTGTTGTAAGTTATTTTTAGGAATTGGTGAAATGTCAGTAGGTGTAACAAAAGATAGAGTTTGCCACTCGATTAATTTTGTGAAGTTTTTGGCCCGTTGATACTGCTAGAGCCTGGCCGAGGTTGGGAAGTGTTGGCATCATCTAATCTATTTGGTAAAGCTTCAGATGAATGATCACTTGCTTCATAGGTATTAGGAGAAACTTCTTGAAATTCAAAGTCGCTGAAGATATGGCGGTTGCAAGGATACAGACCGATATTTCTGAAGCCATTTGTAGCTACAGCAACAGTTGCTCCTTTATTGAAAGCTTCTCCCAATAGCATACCAACCTGGTAGTGAGTCACTACTCTGCCTGCATTTTGTTTGAGCCACTGTTCAATTGCTTGAGCATAGTAAGTTTTGAAAGGTAGCATGAATGCCACATCCAAGAGTTGCATCTTATGCGTGCAATGTGGAGGTAAGCACACAATATGAGCACCATTAACACGTGCTAGCTCGAGGAGTTCAACAATTCTAGTGTGGGAATAATGCCCATCTAACACTAGAATTACTGGGTCATCTTTTGTAGGTTTCGCATTGCTGAGAATGTGATGACACCATTGAACAAAACTTTCATTCTGAATCCAGCCAGATTTGTGACAGACCGCTAAGCTACTATTTGGTGCTCGATCCAAAAGTTCGGCTTTCATGTTGACCCTAGGAGAAAACAAAAACGGGGGCAGGAAATGGCCAGCTGCACTCATTTGTGTCACTACAATCACTAAAGACCCCCCTCTCTGCTGAAGATACAGATCCAACCTGCCTCTTATCTTTCAAACTAACTAGTTTGTTGCCTTTGTGTTGGAATCACTGTCAAATCTGTCTCGTCACAGTTGTACAGTCTGTTTGGTGAATGGTTGACAGTGTTCATCAATGGTTCCCAAATGTCAAAAAAATTAATTACGTTCTCCTGATTGAAACCTCTGGTCCTTGCCATAGGCGTGCTTTGTGGTTTCCGGAGACTCAATTCCTGGTGTCTTCTCAAGAAAGTGTGCAGCCATTTCCGTCCTGTGGCTTTATCGTTCTTCGAAAATGGGTGGTTCAGACCATTCATAAATGCTAACTGAAAAGCCATAGTTTTTAAGTCCTTTGCAGATAAACCATAAAATCGCTACTCCGTTTCTAAGCAATATGAAACCAAAGAATCTTCCAGTTCAAATGGAAGTACAGGTTTTATGCCAAGTTTCATGTTCACTAGTTTATATACACCCCCTTTGTTATTGACTTTATCTTTTAAAGTATACTTGGGAACACTGAAAGTATTTGAAACACGTTGCAATCCCCATGACTTTGTTCCTAACTTATATGATTGCAGCCTTCATAACCTCCTCTTTCCACAGCTTACGACATTTTGGATTCATCTGCAATGGCAATTTTTTAAGAACCTTCGAATTACCAGATTCATTGTAGGATTATATTAGTTTGCAGTAACATCGTCCTAATATCGCGATAATAGGAAAACAGTAAGTGTGCGATATTGGGCAAATAACATACACGAAACATAATAGCTTGTTCGAATAAAAATAAAAAGTTTATAATATTTCCATAGCTGATTAAAAATATTACACGACTAACTAAATCAAACTAACAGTGTATAAAAGTTTTGCTCCTTACCGTTGGCTGTATACTCGTCCCGAACACCGCACACTACAAATACTTTCACATTGCCTATTCCTAACTCAAGGTGTGTAGTGTGTATTGAAACCCGTAGCAATCCATCTGCGGGCGCTATCGCTTCTTGTAATTGAACTGAATAAGCTACTACTCCATTCAGGGTCTTATGCCTGTTCTGAGCTCGTAAACCATAGGGTGCGATATTAGGCGCATGTGCGATAATAGGGACAGTTCCCTTAAAAGTTTTATAAAAGCTATTGGAGATAAATCATACAATATGATATCAGTGTTCGAAAGAAGTTATGTAGTCAGGCATATATTGTGTGACAGTAAATTTGGATATAATAATAATAATAATAATAATAATAATAATAATAATAATGATGATTTATTTTAGCTGGCAGAGTTAAGACCGTAAGGCCTTCTCTTCCACTCAACCAGCAAAAAGTATACATACATATGTATGAAGTTACAAAGAATTCAACAATTTGATTTAGATAAGAGCTACATGTATACAAGAGTTATTTATGAATTAAACAACAAAATACTATGAGCTATTAATTAAACACTGAAATACAAACTATGTAGCAGAATTAAGCTAAAATATATAGAATGTTAATATATTTCAAATAATGTTAGATAATAGAAAGAGATTATTATGAGACAATTTTGAAAATACAGCACTATCAGGATACATGTCTAAAGGAAGGAGTAACAACGTAGACAGTGATAGTTTAAGTCAGTATGATTAGAATGAAATGCTAAGAAGTTTATCTTTTAAGCTGTTTTTAAATGTGTTTATTGTCTTGCAGCCTCTAATACTTTGTGACGGGGAATTCCATTGTCGCGAGGTGGATACTGTAAAAGATGACGAATAACGAGATGTTCTATGAAGAGGTATACTTAACGCGCCACAGATAAGTGATCTGGTATTTACGTCGTGGTTAGAGTATAGATAAGAGAAACGAGACGAAAGGTAATTTGGTGTTGAAATGTGCAGAATTCGAAAGAGTAAAGACAAAGTGTGTAAAGTTCTACGTTCTTGAAGTCGGAGCCACGAAAGACTTGCGAAGGACGGTGATATGTGATCATATCGTCGGATGTTGCACACGTATCTGACGCACATATTCTGAACTCGCTGTAAATATAGGATGTCATTTAAAAAAAATAAAGTTTATTGTCACACTCTGTAATGCCTGAATAACTATTTTCGAACACTGATATCATATTGTATGGTTTATCTCCAACAGCTTTTGTAGAAAACTTTTTTTTTTTGGTAAAATTAACATTTAAGAAGTTACGTATTAGCAATATTCCATACTTATTGTTCACGCTGTACATATATTTTTCAGGGAAGGGATGTAAGCGGATGAGATTATTCCCATTCAGCTCACCCCAACCCTCCACGTTTTACGTCGTCGTCCTCCAAACTGCCTTCGGACATCTACATCCGAAACAACTTTCGCCCCCCACACTGAACGACCAGAACGTACTGAAAATACGACAGGCGGTCCAAGTTTACAACTATTTTAATGTAGTACACTACTTCCAAATTGCAAACCGTGTTTGCGGGGTAGGAATTTCAGCCGCTTTATAAAGTAACCGCGCTATAATCGACGGCTACAAATTTCCTCTCTCATCGCTTCTCGCTCTAAATGGACTCCTATACTGTATACAGTCGAGTGAAATCCGAATAAAACTTGCGCCATATTTCTGCGTTTCATTCTGTCATTCCGCAGGCGATATCTTTAATCCTACCTTTGAATCAGAAAATCAACTACGAAGATTTTTTTTAATAGTGTGTATATATTTCTCATTTCAATAGAAGATGCAAGCTGTCATCATCTACTACTGAAGAATTATTTTTTTGTTTTCTATTTGACAAGTATGTTGTAAACCAAACTCAGGTCTCATTCTTAATACAATAAAACTTCAATTTGTTTGTCAGTATGTTGCGATCTTCACAGTCCAATGCTTTATCTAAATCACAAAATATCCCCTCCCAACATGTAGGCTAATTTCGAATTTAAAACATTCAGTACTTCATCCACCAACCTAGAAACTACATTCGCTGTCGATTTTTGGTTTATAAATCCAAACTGGCCCAAAACTAAGATATTATTATTTACTTACAAATGGCTTTTAAGGAACCCGAAGGTTCATTGCCGCCCTCACATAAGCCCGCCATTGGTCCCTATCCTGTGCAAGATTAATCCAGTCTCTAACATCATACCCCACCTCCCTCAAATCCATTTTAATATTATCCTCCCATCTACGTCTCGGCCTCCCTAAAGGTCTTTTTCCCTCCGGTCTCCCAACTAACACTCTATATGCATTTCTGGATTCGCCCATACGTGCTACATGCCCTGCCCATCTCAAACGTCTAGATTTTAAGTTCCTAATTATGTCAGGTGAAGAATACAATGCGTGCAGTTCTGTGTTGTGTAACTTTCTCCATTCTCCTGTAACTTCATCCCTCTTAGCCCCAAATATTTTCCTAAGCACCTTATTCTCAAACACCCTTAACCTATGTTCCTCTCTCACAGTGAGAGTCCAAGTTTCACAACCATACAGAAGAACCGGTAATATAGTTGTTTTATAAATTCTAACTTTCAGATTTTTGGACAGCAGACTGGATGATAAGAGCTTCTCAACCGAATAATAACATGCATTTCCCATATTTATTCTGCGTTTAATTTCCTCCCGAGTGTCATTTATATTTGCTACTGTTGCTCCAAGATATTTGAATTTTTCCACCCCTTCGAAGGATAAATCTCCAATTTTTATATTTCCATTTCGTACAATATTCTGGTCACGAGACATAATCATATACTTTGTCTTTTCGGGATTTACTTCCAAAAATATTCAACAGCAACTTCGTGTTTAAAAAAGTTCAATTTTACAGGTGAGTGAAAAACATTCGAATATCTTGAATATTAACAAATATCTTACAAAAACTTACTTACTTGCTTACAAATGGCTTTTAGAGAAACCAGAGGTTCAATGCCGCCCTCACATAAGTCCGCTATCGGTCCCTATCCTGAGCAAGATTAATCCAGTTTCTACCATCATACACCACCTCCCTAAAATCCATTTTAATATTATCCTTCCATCTACGTCTTGGCCTCCCAACTAACACTCTATGTGACTTTTTGGATTCGCCCATACGTGGTATACGTCCTGTCCATCTCAAACGTCTGGATTTAATGTTCCTAATTATGTCAGGTGAAGAATACAATGTGTGCAGTTCTGCGTTCTGTAACTTTCTCCATTCTATCTGTAACTTCATCCGTCTTAGCCCCAAATATTTTCCTACGACCTTATTCTCAAACACATTTAACCTCTCTCAAAGTGAGAGTCCAAGTTTCACAACCATACAGCACAACCAGTAATATAGGCTTAACTGTTTTATAAATTGTATCATTCAGCTTTTTCGAGAGCAGACTGGATGACAAAAGCTTTTCAACCGAATAATAACAGGCATTTCCCATATTTATTCTGCGTTTAATTTCGTCCTGAGTGTCATCTATATTTGTTACTGTTGTTCCAAGATATTTGAATTTTTCCACCTCTTCAAAGGGTAAATTTCCAATTTCTATATTTTCATTTCCTACTATGTTCTGGTCAGGAGACATAATCATACATTTATGTCTTATACAGTGTAAATGTCCGATTATTAAAGAGTCCTCTGAAGTTAAGTATTTAGGCATAATTTTCGATAATCATTTAAAATGGAACCAACACATTAATTACCTTTGTAATAAATTACGTAAAATAGTATATTATTTTGTTTTATTGAAGAATTACTTGTCAATAAGTTTATTATGTACAATATATTTAACTTTATTTCAATCAGTAATTATGTATGGAATTATAGGATGGGGTAGCTCATTTAAATCCAATTTTAATCCACTTTATTTATTACAGAAGAAAATAATTAAAATATGTCTTCATAAACCTATTGATTTTCCATCTCAAAATTTGTTTCTAGACTTTAATGTACTTAACGTAAGACAAATTTATTATATTGTATTAATAAAATTCATACATAAAAATCGAAATAATTTTGAATTGTATTCTCATAGTTATGAAACAAAAGGTATGAATTCTTTAAGATTGTTTGAACCAAAATGCAACACTGTTACAGTATTTAATCATAGTAATAAATTAGGCCCAAGAATATATAACAAATTTATATTTAAATATCCTAATATTGTCAATTCTAATAGTTCTAGTATTAAATTTAAAAAGTTATGTATGGATTTTATAAAAATTGAAAAATTGTAAATTTAAATTTATATATATATATATATATATATATATATATATATATATATATATAATTGCACAGTAGACATAAGAGAAATTGTATTGTATAATTATTAATTTCAATTCAGGAATCCGCCCCTGAGCACGAGTTCTACTCTTTCAGGGGCGAGCTAAAGTTTTTCTGCATGTATTATATTTTATGTTACAATTATTAGCAAAATAATAAATAAATAAATAAATAAATAAATAAATAAATAAATAAATAAATAAATAAATTTGTCTTTTCGGGATTTACTTCCAATCTGACATCAAAGGTTATTTAAATTTCTTTCTATGAAGTTTATACCCATAGCCATCTAAGATGTGTTTGCAAGAATATTCGAAAAAAATGCATGTGATAGAAATCAATTGAAGTCTTATTTCGTTCATATTTTTGACATAAGAGGTTGCTGTTTAACACTATCGATAATAATCGATAAAATCTATTATAGCCTACATAACTTTTCTAAACACAGCTGGGGAAAAACTCCGAAAAAACCCAACTAGGTAAAATTCGAACCCACGCAGTTTTCGAGTGTAGTCCTAGATTTTAGTATAATAAATACTGTATCACTAAACTGCCGTTCTATAAACTGAATTTAAGTGGACGTTGAGCTGTGATCATGTTGACATTCGCGGGAGTCGGGCTGCAACAATGGTCGCCGATGGTCTTGGCGTTTGTTGCAAGCGTGGGTATTGATTGGGAGAGACACAGTTGGCGATACGGAGCCCACATCAAGAGTAAATCTCTGAAGAACAGGAGGGCGGGTGGCGGGTGGATGCCTGCATGCACTCCGTATTGATTTTCATACGTCACCGTCGCCCCTCGCAGCCAGGCCTATGGATCCGTGAGCTGCGAATTGTTAGCCAGCAACTTCCATTCAACTTGGGGGTTTACAAAAAGTGAAGACCCTACTCTTCCCCCTAACCCAAACACCCGGCAAGCGAAGCCGGTTCGAGACCTGACGAATTCAAGTGTTCACCGCCGAGGATTAAGACGGGGCTGTCCAACTAAAGACTGTGGACGAAACAACAATCGATAAATGCAGCATTCTGAATTCTCAGCAAAATACGTCGGAGGATCCCAGTGTGTAATACCATCAGCAGAGGGATCAGACATGACTAGGGACCGGATTTTTAGGGTTTTAGAAATACCATTTTAGGTTTTTGGAATAGGTGAAATTGGTTTTTTTTATTAGGTTTTATACCCAAACTGTGAAATGGATCGCAAAAACTGCCAGATCGTAAAAACGTATCCTTACAGTTATTCTTAAAAAATAAATATATAGGCCTATTTATTAAGGCAACACGAACCACGAAATTGATCTTTTCAAGAACAAAACTATTTATCAAAATTTATAAGATTCGAAATTTTTGTTCCTTCTCCTATAAAACATTATTTGTAAAACGGTAAAAAAGGTAAAGGTATCCCCGTCACATAACATGAAGGCACTTGGGGGGGCATGGAAGTAGAGCCCCATGCTTTCCATGATCTCGGCACTAGAATGAGGTGGTGTGGTCGGCACCACGCTCTGACCTCCTTTTACACCCGGGAAAGACCCAGTACTCAATTTTATAGGAGGCTGAGTGAACCTCGGGGCCGTTCTGAAAGTTTGGCAACGAGAAAAATCCCGTCACCACTCGGGATCGAACTCCGGACCTTCCAATCCTTAGCCAGCTGCTCTACTAACTTAGCTACCCGGCCGCCCATAACATTATTTGTAGTTTGAATAAATTATTGTAACAATTAACATTTTATCTAATATAATTTGCCTTGACGGAACTACATAAATTTCAATTTTCAATAGGTATAGTACACATACAAGTTTTGAATTAAATTTGTTCAAACTTGATCAAGAATTATTTTAAAAAGTAACAAACAAACAACACAACATTATTTACTGGTACTGTTTCTGGTTGCAATATATGACCAAATACTTTTCAAGATTCTCGACTGAGAAGTTTTTTCTATTGTCTCTCAAAATACATTTGAATGACGAAATGGTTCTTTTGACAGCACATGATGTCATAGGTTGAAATTTCATCACTGCCACTGCAGCAGGTACCCAAGGTAACTGACAATTGAAGCTTTCTCCCTGGAGAATGGAGCACACATTTTTCATTCTTTCAAACCCTGAATTCCTCTGCAATACTTTCTTCAGTTTTAAGGTGACGGCTGCACTCACAGGTCCTGGTACTTGTTTCTGTAGAAGAGAGTCAATGACACCAATTGGATCTTTCAGTTGTAGTGACGAAGATTCCAAGTACTCAATATATTTTGGAAGGTCACTGAAATGTGCCTTGAGGAAAGCAAGGGAGCCATAGATGTTGTCACTGCTAAGTACAGATTTTGCTTTAGGGATTGAGGCAGCCTCCTCCACGTCGAGAGTGTTCGTTCCTCTCCCCCCCCCCCTCTCTCTATCTCTCTCAATGTACTGTATTGATATTTCTCTTAAAATAAAAGAAATCAATATATAACGCAGTAAATACAGGATAAAGCTTATCAACAATGATTTACGGTTTTTTAGGTACTAAGGTTTAATTTAGGTTTAGGTTTTTTTAGGTTCAACAGAATTCACCTCCTACAATCATGATTCGGAAAAGTATTGAGGAAATTAGGAGTTCAGAAGCAAGGAAAAAAATAGGTAAAAAACCTACAAATCCGGTCCCTAGATATGATTGTTCCGGTTTACTCAATCCATCGTTTTCTAGAACGGCCCACTTATTTGCTAAAACTGAAATAAGGGATGTTGAGAAGAGGACATTTTGTATATGAAATCGCGTCTTTGAAGATGTCTCGGGTAGTTTATAAAAAATTATATTCTTATATATTTGTTACTCTAGAATCTTCATTTATAGGCCTACATTTTACATCTTGTATTTATATCTTTATTTATTTTTCATTTTTTTATTTGTATTTTGCATTTGAAATTGAAGACCTGAACTGACAAACATCCCGAGTCAAAAATATTTACTGAATTTGACTTTTTACTTGATACATGATATGTTCTGCATAAGCTACCATATTGTTAAAAATATTCCATATCCGACTCTGAGCCTATGTTTTTAATCGTACAAATATTTATTTCAATACTCTTATATGGCAAGCCTGATAGATTTTAAGCTTTCCTGAAATCTTTACCTTGATGGACTTGGGATGTTTGTCAATTCAGGTCTTCAATTATATCTGTCTTGTATTTGTATCTGTATTTATCTCTTTTTTTCATTTGTATTCATCTCTTTTTATGCTCTTTTATTTTTTTAATTTTTATGGCATAAGTATTTATAATTTTTACTATCTATTGTAATTGGGCTTTTGGCCTATTATGGACATCCAGAATTATACATTATATAACTATTTATGTATCATTCTGGAAGTCACTGATCCACTGAAGGAACTTCGCAAATTTTTAAGGAAAAAGACCAATAAAGAAAATGAATTAGATAACATGAGAGGAAGCAGAAGCAGAATTTGAGGTGACGCATGACAGTAGACGTCATAGGTGGGCAGTAGGCCTAAAATCCTTACTAGTGTTGGGAGTCGAACTCAATGGACTTTTGAGTGGCCGCCTAAATTCTGTATTTGGATTGTAATCACAACTCTAATAAGAAGTCCATCGAAGAAAGTTTTCGAAACAAAAGGCGCCATGTGCTAGAAGAAATTAACACCTGAGGATCATCTCAATATTCACATATTTATATTTCTTCTTCTTTTTCTTCTTCTTCTTCTTCTTCTTATGAATGAATGAACGGAGAAAATGAGAGGAGGAACATTTAAGAGGTACGCGAAAACACATCCTTGCAAGAAATAAGAGGAAGTGTCTAGGCCTATGTGAGCTCCAAGCGTATTGGCCACTTGTATCACTTCTATTTTCGTCGTTCCATATGAAGAAACAGTAGAGAATTTTGAAGGCGAAAGCCGAAAATGGACGTACCGTAATCTAATAGGTACTACATCATATTTCTTTCCTTATTTATAGCCTAGTAAAATAACTTTATTACATTATTATCCATTCTTATTACGAAAGCTATTGTTCTAAAGGAGCATTCAACTGATCTGATAAATGACATTTTATTGCAATAAAAATTGAGAGCTTTTCTTTATCAGTTACCCGGGTATCAGTCATATAGGAAGCTAAACAACTTATCTCAAAACATTTTTGTAAAACAGAGACGGTATATGGATCTGAGAAGAGTAATTCTTGCTTATTTATGACGATAATGACAACGATGATAAATGTAGCTAGTGATTTATTATTTAATTTATTCTTACAGCCAGTAGCAATTACATGCGCTGTAACTTAAAACTGCTAACAAAAATTTGATTATGACCTCCAATTAAAATTCTTAGTTGTTTCATTCACTACATCGTCATCATTTTGACGACGTGATAACTAGAGAGCGTATTTCTATGTGCTAAAAAATTAAATATATTTATTTTTTATGTGCTAAAAAGTACGAAAATATTTGCTAAAAATAAAATAAATACCTTACTTAGCTTGGAAAAAAAAATGTTACTAGGTACTCACCAACCACACTCGAGTGCTAGTAGTTGGCCGAGAATTGCAGTGAACAATAAAGGTCATCTCCAAATTCTCCATCACAAATGCATGCCGATTATCTCTGAGCAACGACTTATACTGTGAAAACGATCTTTCCAAATCACAGAACGTCAGACGTGCATATTTAAAGAGAGGAATGTCACAAACACATACACCGTCAATTTCACCTACAGGCACATTCTCCAAAACTTGAGCAACTTTACACATTTTTTTTATATCCACTGTTTTTTCCAAACACATTCTGGAATTTGTCCCTTAGTAATTGTGCTTCTGAACTTGGTAGCGAGTCTAGTTTAATTTCCACAGCACGCACCTCCCTGTTTCAGACAACAGGTTTTTTGGATGTTTTGAGTTTTTTTATGGTGTCACACAAAGAGCTTAAATTTGCTAATAGGAAAGCCAAATCATTTTTTAAATAACCATCTTTCAGTATATCTTGAAGGATATCGATTGACGAAGCCCGATAACAGGGAATCACAACAAGATATATTGCCTTACTTGATAGACATGAGCGAGAGGCGAGAGATTTGTTGAAATTAAATAATGTTCATACCTGAGCTCTTATCTGCTGTGTTTCACAAACAAAGCGTGGAATGAAATCATCTTCAGCAACAATAAATATTCCTAATTATGTGTTGCAAGATCTCTCCTCGTTGTCCATGTTAATTTATTCTCTAATAATAACACTGATATGCTGTCTAGCAGTTCTCAGAACTTGAGGTGATACTATTACGAAAATGGATCACGGATACACCACACTGCGCTTAGAAAAACGAAGCAACCAAGAATTCTTAAAAAGATAACGTACTTCTGAGTGATATAATTGATTTAGTTTTAAAATATTTAAAAGTTCTTGTAAAAAACTCCAAGATTTATGTTTATAATAGATTTCCTGAAAATATGTATTTACATAATTTTTTTGTGAAAATATGTGTTTTTATGTGAAATAAAATTCGGGTTTTAAACTTCAAACTTCATGTTCGGAATTTTTAACTTTGTTAATTGTGTTTTATCACATGCAAAAAGAATATTTAATTACATAGTAATCCGCTCCTTAGTGATAACCACTAATGTCATGATCGTAGTTGTCCTCACCACTTCGGCATAAATTAATGTAAATGCATAATGCGCTAAAGTTATTAGAAATTACAGCAAAAATCGTACCACTCCGTTCAAGTTGTACAAAGACTTCTGCCAGTTGTGACACCCCTACATTAAGAGATTACATATTTCAGCAAGGAAGAGTGGCGCATTGAAGGTATTTCATACAGACGCGATGGGACAACATGCATCCGACTAACCAGGACAAGGAAGGGAACGCCAACAGAGACAGAACATTTGGATCTATTGAATAATATACAAAACAAGAAGAGGAACATTCGGGTCCAAATACTGAAGAGTGCCAGCAGGAAGCTCTCAACATCAAGACCGCGACGATAACGTCCCGAGGGAAATACGAAAATGAACGGAACTTTTAATCTACAAAAAACATCTCAGACAAATGTTGTCTGGGTTATATCATGTAGGCCTATTACATAAATAAAAATATATCACACAAAATCAGCAACTGTAAATGTTTATGTGGCTTACTTACATACAAATGGCGTTTAGAGAACCTGGGGTTCATTGCCGCCCTCACATAAGCCCGCCATGGGTCCCTATACTCAGCAAGATTAATTCAGCCTCTACCATCATATCCATTTTAATATTTTCCTCCCATCTACGTCTCGGCTTCCCCAAAGGTAATTTTCCCTCCGGCCTCCCAACTAACACTCTATATGCATTTCTGGATTTGCCCATTCGTGCTACATGCCTTACCCATCTCAAACGTCTGGATTTAATGTTCCTAATTATGTCAGGTGAAGAATACAATGCGTGAAGTTCTGCGTTGTGTAACTTCCTCCATTCTCCTGAAACTCCATCCCTCTTAGCCCCAAATATTTTCCTAAGCACCTTATTCTTAAACAATATGTTATATTAGTAATCTATACTGTAAAGCTCTTCTATATACTGTACATTTCAACTAAACTGTGACTATAAATTAACGGCCGTATTCATAGACTTCTTAGCGCTGGCTTCCGGTGGATGATCAGCGAACTAACATTTTTCGTATTCATAAACCAGTGTTAGCGATATATGATATGATATGATATGATATGATATGATATGATATGATATGATATATGATATGATATGATATATGATATGATATGATATGATATGATATATGATACGATACGATACGATACGATACGATATGATATGATATGATATGATATATGATATGAATCCTGTACAAGTAAACAGTCGATAGCCGGGGCTAGTTTAGCACGCTCGTAGCGCGGGCTAGCGAAATGTCTAAGAATATGAATCTAAGACTTTATAGTAGCATTAAGTTTTTTTACTTTTTCCATATTCTAGCTGTGAAGCAATGTACGAATACCATGGAATGTAAATAAATACAATACAATACAATACTCTTAACCTCTGTTCCTCTCTTAAAGTGGGAATCGAAGTTTCACAACCATACAGAACAACCGGTAATATAACTGTTTTACAAATTCTAACATTATTATATAATACACTTTTTTTCATTCGTAGTTTTCTGCCCAAGGGCAGGTTTTTCAATGTTTTTCTTCCGTTCACCATTCCTTCCAGTGTATCCTTCAGCAGAGAGTTTCTTCTTATTTAGTACCCAGTCAATTGTCAATTTCTTTTTCTCTTCCTGATCAGTTTGAGTATTATTCTTTCTTCACCCACTCTTTCTCGTACAGCTTCACTTCTTATTGTCTTTCCATTTTACATGCTCCATTCTTTCCAGTATTCACATTTGAAATGCTTCTAATCATTCTTTTTCACTTCATCGTTGGGTTATTTTACGACGCTGTATCAACATCTAGGTTATTTAGCGTCTGAATGATATGAAGGTGATAATGCCGGTGAAATGAGTCCGGGGTCCAGCACCGAAAGTTACCCAGCATTTGCTCGTATTGGGTTGAGGGAAAACCCCGGAAAAAACCTCAACCAGGTAACTTGCCCCGACCGGGATTCGAACCCGGGCCACCTGGTTTCGCAGCCAGACGCGCTGACCGTTACTCCACAGGTGTGGACGACTTCATCGTAATGTCCATGTTTCTATAGGTCTATTTTTCATTATGAAAGTCGGTGCAATATTTAAAAGCGACACGACATATTAATGTTAAAATAATCGTATATCAGACACTATTTCATTTCGTTGGCGCGTATTAAAAAAATTGTAACAATTAACCGCTCTTCACTGTGGACACGTGAAAGAAGAAACTGATACAACAGGCTACAGCAGTTTCTTGTTGCTACTGCGCCAGTGACGAACGTGATTGCGGATTATCTAGGCTAGAAAAAGTCCCGAAGAAAAAGTGGAAGGTCTCTGATAAAAAATCCGAGTTATTTTACCAAAACCAAAGTCTCATAGAATCTGCGAGGAAACGATCTGTGGTCTCTTAGTTGAGAAACCGTCAGCTGATTGAAGAGGACACGTCACATTGTTATCAGAGATAATAGTGACGTTGAAACACACGTGTCACGCATGCTGACCCCGTTCAGCGCCTTGCACGTGAATAGTTCACATTATAGGTTAGGCAGATAAGCTGCATCTCCATATCCAGGTTACTGAAACCGTGGCTGTACGCAGTGTCGATATTGGCCTGTTCAAACAGCTTTGCAAGGACCATCAGTGTGTTGTAATATAAAGAGTGGAGAACTGGAACACGTACCATAGGGATTTAAACACTAAAATTTGTGTATTAGTGTTTACGGTTAATTTATTATTCTGAGAAAATGTACTTACTCCCTAAAGGATTAGGCCTAGGCCTATAATACACTAAAAGTTAAGGCTGGTTCACAATAAACCGGAAACAGAAACGACAACGAGAACGAGAACGAAAATATTGTTAAAATAAATGTATTTAAATGTGGGCTAACTATTGTGAATGCTCACATTTAAATACATTTATTTTAACATTATTCCCGTTCTCGTTCTCGCTTCCGTTCCCGGTGTATTGTGATCTAGCCTTAAGAGGGATGAAGTTACAGGAAAATAGAGAAATTACACAACGCAGAACTGCACTCACTGTATTCTTCACCTGACGTAATTAGGAACATTAAATCCAGATGTGCAGGGCATGTATGAGCGAATCCAGAAATGAATATAGAGTGTTAGTTGGGAGACCGGAGGGAAAAAGACCTTTGGAGAGGCCGAGACGTAGATGGGAGGACAGTATTTTTATTTTTATTTTATTGGGTTATTTTACGACGCTGTATCAACATCTAGGTTATTTAGCGTCTGAATGAAACGAAGGTGATAATGCCGGTGAAATGAGTCCGGGGTCCAGCACCGAAAGTTACCCAGCATTTGCTCGTATTGGGTTGAGAGAAAACTCCGGGAAAAAGCTCAACCAGATAACTTGCCCCGACCGGGTTTCGAACCCGGGCCACCTGATTTCGCGGCCAGACGCGCTGACCGTTACTCCACAGGTGTGGACAGAACAGTATGCAAATGGATTTGAGGGATATGGGATATGATGATAGAGACTGGATTAATCTTGCAAAGGATAGGGACCGTTGGCTGACTTATGTGAGGGCGACAATGAACCTCCGGGTTCCTTAAAAGCCATAAGTAAGTAAATTATTATAATCGTCATCGCCATCACCATCTTTTCTCCTATATTCCTCAAACTTGTATGATTTGAATAATTTTCCCTAAATTCAAAGTATTCCCTTCTGCTGACCTATGCAGCCATTGGTCTTTGTATCATAAACCACGTGTCAGGAAGGGTCGTGCCTCGTAGGCATCCCGCAGAAAAATATGGTAAACATGTAGGGCTAATGATGGAGATGGATTTTATTTTTATTTTATTGGGTTATTTTACGACGCTGTATCAACATCTAGGTTACTTAGCGTCTGAATGAAATGGTGATAATGCCTGTGAAATGAGTCCGGGGTCCAGCACCGAAAGTTACCCAGCATTTGCTCGTATTGGGTTGAGGGAAAACCCCGGAAAAAACCTCAACCAGGTAACTTGCCCCGACCGAGATTCGAACCCGGGCCACCTGGTTTCGCGGCCAGAAGCGCTGACCGTTACTCCACAGGTGTGGACATGATGGAGATGGAGATCTAATCTATATACATGAAGTTAATGAAAATACGAAAGACGAGGGGTGAAAACATGATGATTATGATGACGGTAGTGGTAGGATGGTTATGGCGCAGATAACAGCTTTTGTTTCGTGTTAGTCCTATCTATATAGACATAATTACATTCGTACTGCATATAAATTGCAAGTTCCAAGGAAACGCTCGTGAGAAGATATCTGGAGAGGACGACACTCCAAGTTTTTCCGCAAGGATGTGCTGGATATTGCCGTGGTCGCGACTGTGGTTACAGACGACGCAGAGGAGAAGGCGGTAGGTATTACAGCAAGATATGGACAGAACGAACGAATGAATGCCTTATTGCGTTTTTGAGTGCTGTGCTGAACTTAATCTTATTGCCAGTCTGCCACCGTCAGCACATCATTCCGCTTCCACAGGCTTCGAGTGTGTCGCAGCTTCAACTTATATGAGAACCACTACGCGAATCTGCTACCGCGGTTGTGAACGAGCGTTGTGGCGTATCATTTCAGCCGAGATGAAACAGTAATGGTTGTGTTATTATCGTTATTACCATCAGTGGCGCCAACTTTTGAAAAACACTGGGTGGGCTCAAACACGAGTTATAAATTAAAATAAATAAATCTCATGAATAATAATACTACTTACTTACTTACTTACTTACTTACTTACTGGCTTTTAAGGAACCCGGAGGTTCATTGCCGCCCTCACATAAGCCCGCCATAGGTCCTGAGCAAGATCAATCCAGTCTCTATCATCATATCCCACCTCCCTCAAAGCCATTTTAATATTATCTTCACATCTACGTCTCGGCCTCCCCAAAGGTCTTTTTCCCTCCGGCCTCCCAACTAACACTCTATACACATTTCTGGATTTGCCCATACGTGCTACATGCCCTGCCCATCTCAAACGTCTGGATTTAATGTTCCTAATTATGTCAGGTGAAGAATACAATGCGTGCAGTTCTGTGTTGTGTAACTTTCTCCATTCTCCTGTAACTTCATCCCTTTTAGCCCCAAATATTTTCCTAAGCACCTTATTCTCAAACACCCTTAACCTATGTTCCTCTCTCAAAGTGAGAGTCCAAGTTTCACAACCATACAGAACAACCGGTAATTTAATTGTTTTATGAATTCTAACTTTCAGATTTTTTGACAGCAGACTGGATGATAAAAGCTTCTCAACCGAATAGTCTAATAACAGGCATTTCCCATATTTATTCTATGTTTAGTTTCCTCCCGAGTATCATTTATATTTGTTACTGTTGCTCCCAGGTATTTGAATTTTTCCACCTCTTCAAAGGATAAATTTCCAATTTTTATATTTCCATTTCGTAAAATATTCTCGTCACGAGACATAATCATATACTTTGTCTTTTCGGGATTTACTTCCAAACCTATCTCTTTACTTGCTTCAAGTAAAATTCCCGTGTTTTCCCTAATCGTTTGTGGATTTTCTCCTAACATATTCACGTCATCCGGATAGACAAGCAGCTGATGTAACCCGTTCAATTCCAATAATAATAATAATAATAATAATAATAATAATAATAATAATAATAATAATAATAATAATAATAATAATAATAATAATAATAATGGTTTAATTAGACCGCAAAATTCTTGCAATCATAAGACACTAACAAATATAAAGTCTAAAGTTAAGTTTATGGGTGAAATTTCAGAACTTTTCGAAGTAAAAACAGGAGTAAGGCAAGGAGATGGACTCTCTGCAATACTTTTCAACAGTGTCCTTGAAAAAGTAATACAAGAATGGCGTAAACAAAAAACAATCCTCAAAATTAATCAACCGAACACATTAGGCAGAGGAAAATTAAAGATAGATTGCCTAGCAATTTTACCTCATGACATCGTAACACCTCAAAAACAGATTGAAATGTTAAAAGAAATCGCGCATACAATCGGTCTCTAGATATCCTTCGAATAAACAGAATACATTAACTGCAACAAACAAGCGCCAAAATATATGGAAACCAAATAGGCCTATGGTAAAATTAAACGAGTCTCACATTCTAAATCGGTGAAATGATTAGGAAAATGGAGTTGAAACAAAAGCGAAAGAAATTAGATGCCAAAGAAATGGAGAAAGCATTTCGGCTCACTCAAAATATTCACAACAAAAAGTGCATATCCAAACATACAACATTAAGACATTATAAACACTCATTAAATGAGAATGTCTATATGGAGCAAAAACGTTAATTTTGAATACAAATGCAGATGTCGAAAACATTGAGGAAAAAGAATTCAAAATGATAAGAAAAATTTTAGGCCAAAAGTCATAGGTGAACAATACAGACTGAAAAGTAAACAAGAAAAAGAAACACAGACATCATAGTGACATTAGAAAAAAAAAAAAAAAAAAGGTTAAATTTTACGGACACATCAAAAGAATGAACCCTGACAGAATCATAAAACAAAATGGCCTAGTCGAATTTTGTGAAAATAAGAGTGAAGCACAGATACTATAGAATGGATCGGCGAAATCATCACACAAGAAGACATCTTAAGCAGAGAGATCTTTGGAATCAAAGTTTATAAAATGAGAAAGAGGAAAAACCGACAAAAAAGACTGGAACAACGTAGACTGAAGAGAGAAAAGAAGCCCACTTCCAAAGAATAAGAGATCTATGGACAAAAAGAAATGCAAAGAAACGCCTATAAGTACACTGATTACGATTACCATTATTATTAGTTTTGTGGCATTGGCGGTTATTATAATTCACCACTATGGCAAACAGGCGTAGTCAGAGAGAGGTAGAATTTACAAATGAATGGACAGATAGCCAGATGGGACAATACAGATACAGACAGATACACAGGAGGTAAGTATGTTTAATAAGAAAAGAGAGATACCAGTAGGTAACGAAATGGATGCATAATGCAGGCACAGACGGATATGCAGACAAAGATACAGTATAGATATAGACTACAGTAGGCCTAGGTAGTTACAAAGTCGCTAGATTCCATATTATCAATAGAGAAAGTTTTACTTTTGTCGCTATATGATGCTGAAAATTTCGCTAAATCTCTATTTAAGCAATGGAAAAATTTAAAAAAATATTATCTCCAAACAGGAGTTAAAAGTCGCCATATTTAGCAACAAAGACGCTAAATTGGCAATACTGGCAGACATGCAGTCAGGGATAGAGGCAGAGACGGAGATCCAGCGGAACGGACGGACAGACAGACAGACAGACAGACAGGCAGGCAGATAGATAAGATAAGATAAGATAAGATAGATAGTCCACACCTGTGGAGGAACGGTTAGCGCGTCTAGCCGTGAAACCAGGTGGCCCGGGTTCGATTCCCGGTCGGTGCAAGTTACCTGGTTGAGGTTTTTTCCGGGGTTTTTCCTCAACCCAATATAAGCAAATGCTGGGTAACTTTCGGTGCTGGACCCCGGACTCATTTCACCGGCATTATCACCTTCATCTCATTCAGACGCTAAATAACCTAAGCTGTTGATAAAGCGTCGTAAAATAACCTACTAAAAAAGATAGATAGATAGATAGATAGATAGATAGATAGATAGATAGATAGATAGATAGATAGATAGACAAGATTTGCAGAGAGTTAAATTAATCACGACACATGTTTCTGGAAGGTCAGTGTGCCTTAAGACTTGAACCCAGGATCTTTAGAATAATAAACATCAGAGTACCGAGGTCAAAAGCTTCATAAATTATTAAAGAAGGTGGTACGTGCAACTCGGAACCCTTGACCCACCCTTGCAACATCGACGTCACTTCCGTCATGCATATGCCGCACATGCGTAGCTTCCGTAAGCAGCTTGCCGGAGCATGCGCAGGTGAACAGGAGGTACAGCACCTTCCTCCGAGACAACTGAAGAAGATCCTGAAGAGTCATCACGACACTCAAGTATCTGGGCATGCAGATCTGCACGGATAATGTTCCGAAGAGAGTTCATGAAGTGACAGTACTTGGAATTACTGAGTTCGGATATGTATGCGACACAAATTCTCATATCATTATGCAACTATACACAAAAACTTATTAACGTATGTACCGTGGATATGGACCAAAAACATTAAAGTAGAACATTTTTTAATATTTCACTGGCCAATGGCTAGCGAACTGGACTCGCGTTTCGGAACTGCGTTCGGACGAAGATTATAGTTTTGCTTGGCGAGTGACTTGCATTAAGAGTGTCCATGCGTTCCGATTAATCTGAATTTAACAGTTTTGTGAGTAGAAAAATTTGTCCTGTGTTTTTATTTAGAAGTCCCGCGCCGTGGCGTAGTGGTCTAAGGCATCCTGCCTAGGACTCGCGTTACGGAATGCGCGGTGGTTCGAGTCCTCATGGGGGAAGAAATTTTCTCATGAAATTTCGGCCAGTGTGTGGGACCGGTGCCCACCGAGCATCGTGATGCACATGGGGAGCTACGATAGGTAGCGAAATCCGGTTGCGAATACCAGCTATAACGGTTGGGGGGATTATCGTGCTAACCACACGATACCGCCATTCTGGTTGGATGATCGTCCACCTCTGCTTCGATATGTGGGCGTGAGGCCAGCAGCCGGGTGGTCGGTCTAGGCTCTTCACGGGCTGTTGCGCCATGGATTGTTGTTGTTTTATTTAGAAAATTAGCTTTTGTCCCGATTTATAATAGCAACCTATAAAACCTTATAATTGTATTTCTTTTAATATTACACAACTGTTCTTATACTGAATTCCAGATAAGAAAAATATTGAGGTAAACAAACATTTGATGCGAAATGTAGGCCTATTATGTCGCTGTGATACGTAACATGATCTGCCATGTAACTGCAGAGCGCTGCGCGCGAACTCTTCATGTGCGTTCAATAGTCTGTTAATATGGAAATTAGTTTTCGTTACTATGAAGACAGGCATTGCATTCTATAAAGTAATGCATTTTTATAATATACTTCGTCGATGATTAGTCCAATTTTTTCACACAAGAATGATGTGGAGCTAAACATTTAATAACTGTATGAAAATTGTATTAGGCGTCTCTAGGCAGAGAAAAATATTTCCACCCCTTATTTCGCCCTATATGCGACATTTGGCTCAACTGAAATAATTGATTCCGCGTCATTATTACTGATTCAGATAAACCACACACTCCACTATTTTCGGTACTCTTCGCCACACTCTTACACTCTGATATATCTGGACTCGAACTGGAACAAGCTGGCTGTGTTTGTTTTTTAATTAGCACATCTATTTTTGCACTTTTTCTCACAATTTTCTCTTTTTTATTGCCTTGTCTTTCGCGAGTTTCCGGTATTTTTAGTCAACTGTCCGAAGACAGATAGTAAATATCAATACCTTAAAAACAATATACTTTGCATACTTCCACTCGGTAATGAGCTTTGGAATAATATTCTGGGGAAATTCCACAGATAGTAACAATATATTTCTATTACAAAAAAGAGTAATTAGAATAATAGTAGGTGCCAAATCTAGGGAATCGTGTAGGACTATTTTCAAAAACTACAAAACCATGGCTTGTCAGTATATCTTTTCATTAATAATCTTCCTCATATGTAATCGTGAAAACTTTGTAACTAATTCAACAGTTCATAGCATAAATACACGTCAAAAAATGACTTTCATTCTCCATCGGCAAGTCTATCGTGCTATCAAAAAGGAGTAAAAATTTTTAATAGCCTCCTTATCGATATAAAAAAATGAAACTCAAAACATAAAATTATTTAGGGCCAAATTAAAGAAGTACCTAATTTCTCACGCCTTCTATTCTGTAGGTGAATTCATGACATTCAAGAACACTTCATGAAATTGATACTAAAACTTTGTGTTGTACTAGTAGACTTTATTGTAAATCTCGTCTGTATATATTTCATCTAGACTGTGACTATAAATTAAGATGTTATAATAGTATTAAGTTTTTTGACTTGTTCCATATTCTTGCTGTAAGCAATGTATGAATACCATGGAATGTTAATAAAAACAATACAATACAACCCACAAGTGACACCATCACTCATGAGGCAATTAGGCTAGGAGATAATAATAATAATAATAATAATAATAATAATAATAATAATAATAATAATAATAATTTATTTTAGCTGGCAGAGTTAAGGCCGTAAGGCCTTCTCTTCCACTCAACCAGCAAAAAGTGTATATACATATGCATGAACTTACAAAGAATTCATCAATTTGGTTTAGATGAGAGTTACATGTATACAAAAGTTATTTACAAATTAAACAACAAAATACTATGAACCATTAATTAAACACTGAAATAAACTGTGTAGCAGAATTAAACTAAAATACATAGAATGTTAATATATTTCAAATAATATTAGATAATAGAAAGAGATTATTACGAGACAATTAAAATACAGCACAATCAGGATGATGTCTAAAGAAAAAAGTAACAATGTAGTCAGTGATAGTTTAAATCAGTATGATTGGAGTGAAATGCTAATAAGGTTATCTTTTAAGCTGTTCTTAAAGGTGTTTATTGTCTTGCAGCCCCTAATACTTTGTGACAAGGAATTCCATTGACGCGAGGTGGACATTGTAAAAGATGATGAATAACAAGATGTTCTATGAAGAGGTATACTTAGCGTGCCACAGATAAGTGATCTGGTATTTACGTCGTGGTTAGAGTATAGATAAGAGAAACGAGACGAAAGGTAATTTGGTGTTGAAGTGTGCAGAATTCGAAAGAGTAAAGACAAAGAGTGTAAAGTTCTACGTTCTTTAAGTCGGAGCCACGAGAGACTTGCGAAGGACGGTGATAATGGGGTAGGGTGGCCAGTTCCTTTCCCCCTCCATTGCATACATCGTTGACTAGCTACATACTACACTAGTCAGACTTCAGATGTATACAAACAACTGTTTTTCCTCTGACACATATCGTCAAGTCAGATGTACTGTTGATAATAGATTTACATATCAGACAGAACCCCAATCAGAGGTGTTTCCGGTACTGAGAGCCACTTAGCTTTTTCCGACTGTCACTCATTATAATGACAATTAAAATAAAAATCACCTTGGTACAAAACAACTGCACTCTACTGTTTCAAATTAAACTGAACCGCCACGTGTCCAGCTGCTACAATGGCTGGCGGTCTTTTCTTTGAATTGATGGTCTGAATGGTCATTACTGAGTGTTGATACTGGCTACTCTTATAACAGAGCTAGTGGCGTCTCTCAACACAAAATTTACGATTGAGAGCAACGAGATTTGCCTTCCTAACGTATCGTAATATAATACCAGTTAAGTTCTTTAAGCTTCTCACGTGAGACTCTCACGGTGAGAGGGCATAACATTGAAAAAAGTGCTGTGATCGCATTGTGACATTATCGCCGCGGTCTCATGCTTAACATTCGGCAGGTCTTTGAAATTTATTTGTATTATTGTTTTCAATTTCTTATGTCGCCGCTCCAATCACTCGCCTCTATTTTAATGTTGCAACCAATAAGCTGCTTCCATTATAAAATGACATCTACTTGTCTAATCCACGTGGACTAAAACCGAGGTTTCATTGTCTTGTGCTGAGGACGAACATTAAGGTATTGATGTGATTAAAAATTATTATTAAAGACTTATTACTAAGAGTTAAGAATGTCAAGGTACTCATATATGAGTACAGCGAGAAGGGTCACTTTCAGGATCCTAGTTGCCATCTTCTTCTGTCTTCCCAATCACCGTCTTGTAACTCTCTCTGTGACATAGCTTTAACTCCTTTAATCCATATATCTCGCGGTCGCCCACTTTTTCTTCTCCCATTTGGAACCCATTTTAAGATAGTTTTCGGCAGTCTTTCGTTTTCCATCTGCTGAACATGTTCGTACCAAATTAACTGTCTTCTTTGTATTACTTCGATGACTGTTTTTTCTTTATGCACAAGTCTTCTAATTTCTTCGTTCTTGACCCTATCTAGTCTTGATTTCATGGCTGATCTTCTAAGGAAATCCATTTCAGTAGATAAAAGCTTATTTTTCATACGCTCAAGTATCTGCCAAACTTCACATCCATAGAGTAATGTGCGTTTAACTATGGATTCATGTATCATCATTTTTGTTTTTGTCCTAATATTCTTCTGCCATAGAATAGAATTTAGTGTTCCTGTAACTTTCCTGGCGTTAATTATTCTTGAATTTATCATATTGTCATATACGAAATCTGCGCTAAAATGCATAGGCCCAATTAACCAATGGACCAACGTATAATTAAAATCAGAATATCTCAGTTACATACACAAATCCCAGAATATTATACACAGTGGACCTACGTTTATAACGCCATCTACTATTTTATAATTATATATATATATGTATGTATATATATATATATATATATATATATATATATATATAACTATGTTCTTACATTTAGTGGAGTGGTATTGTTTTCAAATTTATAATATATTATGACAATCATTTAGGCTATTAATTTAAAACAGAATTTGCGACTGTAGGTAATAACGCCACCTCTCTGTGAGAATATGTAATAGGCCTAATAGCGGTCAGTTTAATCGTCTCTAATTTAAAGATGACACTGAACAATAAGAATTTTGCTCCAATTTAAAACAATGTGTCCCTTATGGTATGACGTGCGCTGAATCCGAAAATGCATCTCTTTTCTTCGTTTCACGTAAGGTTTTTAAGATATACTATGATTTCACTTTTCGATAAGGAAACATCTGGCGCTAGTTGGGGGTATAAACCAAAACAAAGGCTAATGCATTTTATGAGTTTATGACTTATTTCCGGCTTCTTATGGTTGTTGGCATGTTCTTTTGTATTTCTAATAAATAAACAGATATTGGTCCCTTCTATTAAGTAAACTTCATAAAGTTCAAAGTGAGATCTATGCAATGAACAAAGGTGTCGTTTTCAATATTTAAAGGTAAAGTTTACCACTTTTAGTGAAGGCAAATTAAAAGAGGGCATTTTCATCGGTCCACAAATTCGCAAAGTTATGGCTGACCCTTTGTTTGAGAACAAAACTTTCTGTTACAGAAAGAATGGCATGGCGCGCTTTCAAAGATGTTTGCTCATATTTCCTTGGAAATTCTAGGACAGAGAACTATATAGATCTTGTTGTGGAAATCATGTTAAGTGCGTATGACAAAATGGAGTGTAATATGTCTCTCAAAATACACTTTTTACATTCTCATTTGGATTTCTTTCCTCCTAACCTTGGAGCGGTAAGCGACGAGCATGGGGAAAAATATCATCAAGAAATATCTGAAATGGAAAGGCGACATAAAGGAAGATCATCATCAAGCATGCTTACAGATTATTGTTGGTTCCTTGTAAAACACAGTCCCGGGTCTAGTTATAAACAGAAGTCATCTAGAAAATTATTCCGAAATTTTTCTCATTATACGCATTAAATATTTTTATTGTTGTTTTTTACACTATGTAACATCATTTTTGTATCAAGTACATATTTTTCAAGTATTAGGCCAATGAGGAATTTTGAATCCCTAGTTTGTTGTAATTTTATCAGTAGCAGTGAAAAATTAGAAACAAATAAGTTTTGTCATAAAAATTCAATTAATTTTCCCCGGAAAATGGTACGTGATGGGGCAATTTGGATTTTAAATTCAGATATATGTGCCATATATTAGTAATATTCACTTATTTGTATTTCGGAGCAAGATAAAAAGTAAAAATTTGTTGTTCAGTGTAATCGATCAGACTTGGACACCACGAAACCTGCGACATGAGAAGCACAAAGAAAACTGAACTCTGTTCATTATGTGAAGATGGTTGTGCACTACTCCATGACAGTGAACTTGATTGAATTTTTAAAAGTTATGCGATAATGAGTATTGAGAATTTTTTGTTGTCCCTAATCATTTATTTCTATAGTTGTTTAATTCTATAACATATTCTTATATTTGACATCTTTGCTTATAAACACATTTCTTTGTAAAAAAAAAAATAAGTGGTGTTATTATCTTCACTGCAGGTAACAGCGCTAGTATGCGTCATACTTTTATTTACTTGTATTGTTGCAAAGCCTTATCACAATTACAACTTTTGAAACGTACATTCCATAGGAAAGGGTACAAATGAACAATATCTAAAATATCAATATTATTGTCCGTTTTCTGGTCAGTTGTAACCCATTTTTTGAATTAATGATGTTAATACCTTCACTTACCCTATAGCCTACTGTATTGAACTTAGGCCTATGGTCAATTATTTTGTACCTTGCAACCGTCATTGAAAATGTCTTTATTTATTTATTTATTTATTTATTTATTTATTTATTTATTTTACTTCAAGTCTGCTACTGTGTTTACTGTTACACAATTATCTGAACAATGAGAATGGTATAATATTATGTATTCTGTGAAGTTCCTTTTCGTGCTTTATTATGAAATTTAAAACACAGAAGAAATCGGCCATAAATTAGGGCTGCCATAATTCTCGATACAAAACTAGGGACACTTTTTGTTTTCTAAAATATTTGGAATATTATTTGCATTACAGAAAGCTATCTACTAAGCCTATATTGTACCAATACATAAAAAATTAACAGCAAAACTGAAAATATATCATACTTCTACTTGATAACGTTAATATTCTAATAGTTACAAATATGCTAGTCTCATTAAGTGATTTAAACATACACAGTATTAATTATGTAAATCATCAATCATTTTCATGCTTCTGCTAAGAATGTACTTGCTTTAGAAAAGAAGTACCGTCATTTCCCGTAACTATGGTCCTGGAAACAACTGTGGTCCACGATACAACTATTCAAAAAACATTGTAGAAGTAACATAGACCGTTCGTAGATAGCTGCATTGACTTGACATCAAACCACAGTACAGAAAAATATAGATAAACGAGGTACTACAATATGGAGTACAACATTTGAATAGACCATAGTTGTGTTCCAGGATTATAGTTATGGGGAATGGTGGTATTTTCTTTGACGAGGTCATAGAAATAAACGCATGAAAACTTTGAACTGGCTTCAATTTGAAGCAATGTTTTACCTTATTTATTTGGAGAATATTCCTTCCAGGTGTCCAAATGATTTTCATCAAAGAAAATATTTTCCACGGGTGAAAATTTTGGAACACAGTACAAAAATTCTAAAACTTTCTCAAAATTGTTAAATAGATTTTCACTTTCTTTTAAAATGTTCGAAACTTAAATAGCCTACATAGTTAAATACTTAAAAGGTCAAAATACAACAGAGTCCTCTTTAAGATACGACACGCTGTAGAACATCTACACCGTAGTCGTGGTACAACATAGCCCCCGAAACATGTATGGTTTCTAACCAGTTTTATTATTTTATTTATTTTATCAATAAATAGTGTTCAGACAACTGTAATAATTATCTCCATTATTTTTAATCTTTTTAATTTTTAATAGCCTACATAGATTTAAACCTTTCTGCTCTCTGTTCGGATCTCTCTGTCTCTATTTTTCTTTTCCAATTTCTCTACGTTTTCTTCCATTTTTAAAGCACAAGATTGACAAGCAAGATCTCATGAAAAAGTTGGTCAATGTTGATGGAAGCATCAGGTTTAGAAACGAGTTCATTTATAAACTCGCTAATTTTTTTGACATTGCAATTCATAAACCTGAATCTACCTCAATCAAGCAGAATTACTCACAACCTCAAAATTCCCCTCCCATGGTTCCAGATATGAAATGCACTGGTCACAAAGTTTCAGCGTATTTTCTTTGAAATCCTCCTCTTTCATTTCACTTTCTGTGATCAATGTCGCCAGTTTCTGTTTAGCTACCTGGGGGATGAATTTATGTTTTCTCCTGGACGTGAACTTCGTTATCTGTGAATGCAGTGCTTTGGTCTTTGGTTAGGGAAGAGTTGGGTAGTATCGGACATGGGTAATATTGGACAGTGAGTTTCTTTCATCTACAACCAGATGATAGTGCCTGAATGACATGGTTACGTTTCTGTGATGTCGCATACAGAAACGTAACCATGTCATTTGGGTACTACCATGTGGTAGTAGATGAAAGAAACGAACTGTCCGATATTACCCGATGTCTGATACTACCCAACTCTCCCCTATCTTTAATACCGAAGTACAGTACAAAACAATGGCCATTACCATTGGTTACCATGTAGTAGGTTCCATTTCTTGAAGGATTTAGCAATTAATTATTAAGCTCCTTTCCGAGTCCGAAGAAAAAATACGGGCATTTCGTCACTTTTTACTTGTACGATACCAACACGGACACGAGTCCTAAAATACAAGCAGTACGTACAAAATACGGACGTCTTACGGCAACCCTAGCCATAATGCATTAGTCGCATGTTATGTAGCTCGTTGTTGTTACGGATAGGACAAACTCAACTAATTTCGTGACACGGATAATTTCGTGATATTGTTATTTAAATTTATAACGAAATTATACCAACGACAAATGTAATTTTGATGGTATAATATAAATGGCAGAAGATGTACTATAACATAAACTTTGTTTACTGCGCTCTTGCAGTGACGTGAGCGGATTTTTTGGAAACTACTTGAAGAGTTGTGAGATCTATAGCTTTGAATTTGTGAGTGAATAAAACATCCGATTTCCTTTGTTAACAGAAGAGTCTTTTGCTGTGTTTTATGGTCCAAATTGTCTTCAATGGTAAGTACTGACTGACATTGTATAACTTACTTCTTAGTGAAAAATATAAACTTATCAATGCACTGATTTGTAACACTGCCTTATCTTGGGAGGTTTCACATTTCACGAGGTCATTTTTTTTCTCTTTAATTTTTTTTCTATGGTGTAACAACATTCTCTGGTGGAAGAAATATCGGATGCATGAAACGTAAAATATTTGTGTGTGTTCATAGCATCTCTGATAAATTGTGCATGTCGTGCACGTTGCAGATAGAAGATAATCGCAGGGTCAATGTGGAAAGAAATAAATGCAATATAACATATGAATATGTAATATGAGTAATGTGAAAGAGTCAATTGATTGTGTCTAAAACAAAGCAAAACTGCCGCAGTGAAACCTCGCCTTTTCCTTCGCCAAGTTCGACAAGGACCAGAAGGGACCAAAGCAGCACTCAAGGAGAATGACATTTCTAGTCTCTCAAGCGAGTTAAAAGCGGTAGACAACAAAACAGCATCATCTTCGGGAGTCAAACGAAGAAGATCTGTGCTAAAAGAAAAACCGAATGATTTTTGTGCGTATCTTGCTCAGGAAATTTCGAGGACGACAAGCATGGTGAAAGATGGATTTAGTGTGTCAGTTGTGATCAATACATGATACATATCAGTACCTTTCAAAATACAGAAAGAACTTTACTTGTTTGGGTTGTAGATATGAATCTGATTGAGGAATTTAACACTTGACTGAATGTGCCTAAATAATGTATTTTGAATTTAAGGACTATGACGAAAATACCCTTGTACTATCACGAAATTATACCAACTCTTCTAGCATGCTAATTTTTTTCTTTATTTGTATTCCTTGTTTTCAATTATTGTATAAATTTATTTGAGGTAAAAAATGCCGACATGTAACTTCCTGAAACCTAATAATGTACGTATAAAAATATATTTTAATGATTTAAAACTTGTTTTTGCACCAAAACCTTAGTATCACGAAATTAGTCGAGTCTGCCCTATAATACAAACTACAGTATAATGCCACTTGAAAACTCGCTCAGTCCCTAGGCCGAAGGATTAAAAAAACTAGCCCAGTTCTTTCATGAAAATGGACTGAACACGTTTTCAGATCACACTCTTCACATGAATAAGAAGAGACATCATGTATGTATGTATGTATGTATGTATGTATGTATGTATGTATGTATGTATGTATGTATTTACATATGTATGTATGTATGTATGTATGTATGCATGCATGTATGTATGTATTTACATATGTATGGCTAAAACAAGATGGTACGGCAAAACAGGATATCACATTTATTTCGTAGGAAAATGCTACCACCTCTCAAATGAGATATTCCCTTCCTACACGCAAGCTCTTCACTGGGCAGCCATTACTTGGTGAGAATTCCCTCGAGTGTGTGTTGTGTGAATCAGAATTTAGAAAACGCCGTGTTTCCTAAAATATTTCCTTCATTTTAAGGTGTTCATAACGAGGCATTTAACTTCAACAGCCAATAGGTAAGTGTTTGAAATAATTCTATAGTTATTAGTCTTCAATTGTAGTTCAGTTAAATTCGATTTCTTTCTTCGTAACTATCGGTGTATTTTAAATTTCAACGCGTGGTCTGACAAAACGAGATACCACGCGGTTGGCCAAAACGGGATAGTGTTTTGTTATTATGAAAATTCCCCAAGCTCGGTATAAGTTAGGACCAACAAATAATGATAGAAGACGAGGGAAGGCAGCAATATTGACCTCTTCACCTTACAAGTATGAGCTCGTAATAGCTATGGAAACAAGGGCAAGAAAATGGTAAAGAAATTAAATTATAAGAAATCGGCAGTAGGCCTAAGTGTGGCAATGCGTTTTCTGTGGAAAACAAAAAGTCGACAAGCAATTCAAGAAAAGTTAGGTCCACTGATCCCTTAAACAGCTCTGAGGAGGAGGAAAACGAGGACAAAGATGAGACATATATTTATTGCAACGACCTCTATCCAAATTCAAAATCGGAAGACGGGTGAATCCTGTGTGCCCAGTGCCAAGAGTGGACTCATGAGGAATGTAGTGTCATAGATGCAGAAGATTTTGTAAATGCACATTTCTCAATTTGAATAATTATAATATTTATAATAATTAACAGCAATATAATGTTCAAATTGACATAGAAATGATTTCTTTTGTTCATACTCATGTTTTGTGTGCAATTTTTTTGACTTATTCATTAATATCACAACAATTTCAATTGATTTATATAACTATCCTGTTTTATCCAACCAGTTGGGCAAAAAGGGACACTTGAAAAACTTTCAATAAACATTATTTTCCTCTTAAGCATTGTAGTACAGAGCACATTTCCAAATCACTTATTAAAATACATTCCTTAAGGGACTCATGAACAATAATTGTTTGTTATTACTCTCAGTGATCTCGAAGATATTAGCTATTTCGCGCTAAGTATCTTGTTTTAGCCAACTCTCCCCTATGCATGCATGCAAAATATGTATGTATGTATGTATGTATGTATGTATGTATGTATGTATGTATGTATGTATGTATGTATGTATGTATGCATGCATGCATGCATGCATGCATGCATGCAGATAGAACTTTATTGTCGAAGGCATAATATATGCATAGACATGGTCAAATATATACAATTACAATTTAATTTAAAATAAGTCAAATATAAAAAACATTATTCATTTCGAGGGCCCTTGCGTGCATCCTCAAGACTGTAGGGACACAATTTTATTAATTTCGTTTTTATATAATTCCTAAATTTGAGAGAATTTTTTTTTTATATTTTATGTCATCAGGCAAACTATTATAGATTTTGATACCAAAGACCATATAGGTTCTACTAGTGTTTGTAAGATGGTGTGCTGGAATAGTTAAACTATTTTTTTTACGAGTATCGTAGGTATGGAAGTCACAATTTTGGTGAAAATCAGACAGATTTTTATAAATTAGTAGTAAAACATTAAAAATATATATAAACCATAAACAGTAAGAATATTATATTGTAAAAAATCTTCCCTACAAGAGGTCCTACTGTCAACGCCCGCTATGCATCTGACAATACGCTTTTGAGCAATAAATATATCATTCAGCATGGTTCCAGATCCCCAAAAACAAATACCATATGAAAGCCTTGACTAGACGTATGCGAAATAATAAGACATTAATACATCGTGATTTATTACCGTCCTCAAAATTCTGATTTGATAACAAATGCTATTGAGTTTAGAAATTAAACTTGTGCAATGGGGTCTCCAAGACAATCATCAAATGTAACGTCATGTAGAATACGTGTCAGTATTTGTATTTGTATTACTTATATGTATGTACTATATAGGTCTATTATTTATATTAGTAATTTTATGCCTTTCCATCCTTACTATTAGGCCTACTTCTTTTACATGTGCATTGTGGTATTCGAGAACTTCACCTCGCCTCACCAACTGCAACCATTAGCCAGTGAATCAATAACCAACACAATGCTTAAAAAATTGGTAACAAATCCTACACCAACGTACGCAGCATTACTTCAACCTTGACATTTCTCATGATAATAGCCACAGGATACGAATGATTACAAAGGTCGGTGCGCATGTTTGTGGCTAAGAAAAATCATTATCAAATCCGTCTGCCCTTAGCAACATTCCAGCTCTCTCCGACGCGCTGCGAGAGCGGCCGAACAAGCGAACGAGCAACCGGGCGGCCGACCGGCATTTAGGCCTAATTCTCGAGCCGGGCCGGGCGAAGCCTGCTTGGCGGCGAGCGAGGCCCCAGTCGCCCGGTAGATCCGGGTCTCAGCGCCGGTGAACACCGCGACGCCATCTTATATTGAACTCCAAAGCGGAATGAAAACTTAACGTCGACATGTAACACGGAAGCAAAGCCGCTTAATTACGACCATTCGTAATTCTTCACGCAAAATTACATGCTTTGACGTGTAACGTGGAAACTTTTCCAATGTCATCACTTCAAAATTTTTGCTGAGAAGACAAGGGCGTCCATGTGTATTTTCGAGGGTGGGGGAGGGGGCTGATGACAGACTCAGCTACCAGAGTGGTGTGAGGCATCCTCGGACAAAATGTCCAGTAATTTGACCTAGTGAAGGGAATTTTAGAATATCTGAACATAATTATTTTAGAGTTTCAAATATAATTATTCATGAAAATATGGCTCAATGATAATTTAAAAAAAAAAAATGTGATAGCTAGCTGAACACAAGGGGAAATAAATATATTTTTGTCAATAAAACTGAAAGTAATGGCTTTGTAACAAAATGAAAACAGTAAGACTTGGTTAAATTTAAAAAATAGAATCTATGCATATAAACAATAACTGTCAGAGTTTCAAATTGAATTGGAAACATCAAAATAGAAGTCGACCTTTTGAACTATGCATTTTTAAAGAACTCTAATACAAGTATTTATCAGAAAAAATTAATTGTACATTTCTCTTGCTTTTAGAACATTTTTCTAAAGCCTCTCTTTTCCAAGTTCAGTCCTTTTAACTCTTCTACAAAATAAATGCTAAGTAAGAGAATAATGACTGAATATTCTTCATACAGTAGTAATTTATCGATAATTCCAACACATAATTAAATTTGTTAGATTATTCGGTTGAGAAGCTTTTGTCGTCCAGTGGCCTTTAAAAAATGAAAATTAGAATTAATTTATTGAACAATTCTGTAAGACTGTGAAGCTTGGACTCTCACTTTGAGAGAGGAACAGAGGTTAAGGGTCTTCGAGAATAAGGTGCTTAGAAAAATATTTGAGGCTAAGAGGGATGAAGTTACAGAAGAATGGAGAAAGTTACACAATGCAGAATTACATGCATTGTATATTTTTCGATGAAAGAGTAATGGAACGGAGAAAAATTCTCTCCGGCGCCGGGATTTGAACCCGGGTTTTCAGCTCTACGTGCTGATGCTTTATCCACTAAGCCACACCGGATACAACCCCGACGCCGGTTAGAATCGTCTCAGATTAAGCTCCAACTCTTGGGTTCCCTCTAGTGGCCGCCCTCTGCACTACGTCATAGATGTCTATGAACGCAGGACCGAAGTCCACACATGTGCTGAGGTGCACTCGATATGAGTGACTAGTTGGCGTCGGGGTTGTATCCGGTGTGGCTTAGTGGATAAAGCATCAGCACGTAGAGCTGAAAACCCGGGTTCAAATCCCGGCGCCGGAGAGAATTTTTTTCCGTTCCATTACTCTTTCATCGTATGATGACGCAGAATATCTGCATGGAAATATCATATGTACTTCGGTACATCAAAATAATATATATTGTATTTTTCACCTAACATAATTAGGAACATTAAATCCAGACGTTTGAGATGAGCAGGGCATATAGTAGGCCTACGTAAGGGTGAATCCAGAAATGCATAGTGTTAGTTGGAAGACCTAAGGGAAAAAGATCTTTGAGGAGGCCAAAACGTAGATGGGAGGATAATATTAAAATAAATTTGAGGGAAAGAGGATATGATGCTAGAGACTGGATTAATCTTGTACAAGATAGAGACTGATAGCGACGGGCTTATGTGAGGGTGGCAATGAACCTCAGGGTTCTCTAAAAGTCATTTGCAAGTAAATAAGATAAATAAATCAATCTAAACAGTATATATTGTACAGCCGAGGTATAGGTGAATGAGTGAATAATGGAAAATATTTTCAAATGTGATTCACGTGTTCATTTCATTTCAGGCGTTTTTCACAGTCGAGCTGTGTGGAATGATGATATTACTTACAATTATTGGCGGCAAATTTTGTTTGTCACACTTAAGATAAGACACAAATAAATGGAAAATCCGTCAGAGCAAGATCGCTGCCCGTATCTGTCCTATTCCCGGTGTTAAGTAGACACTGATGTTATAATTTAGAGTTAATTATTATAAGCGAGGGTTTTTTAAACAATGCGCATAATGCATCTGGATGCTTTGCAGGAAATTGATGAATTTAGCTTTAAATAAATAAATAAATTCATTGAAAGGAAAGAAGTTTCCATCGATTGTATGAGTAGAAATTTTCAGACCAAGACATACAATTTTTTTAATGGCTTAGAAATTACTTTATGACCGTTGTGCTAAGTGTATACGGTTGAAAGGTGAGTTGAATAAGTAACAATTTGTTTTGAGATACAATAACTTACTCGATGTTAGGCTAAGGACTTACACATACCGTCTGGAACACGCAGCCTAACATAAAAAGTAAAACGATCAAGAAAATTTGAACACAGAATACAAACGTACAAAGTATGTATAATTAATAATTGATTGTACTTGCTTCGAACACAATTTCGAAATATCATACACGGACAGTAACGTGCATGCGGTTTTAAGGTAATCTGGATAAAGACGCTGCTTTCATGAGCATAAATTACAAAAATACTTATTCTGATAGTGTCTGTCGGCATAACGTTATAGGCCTGTGTTAAGCAGCAAAGAATCTAGATGGTTTAATAAAGCTTAATAAAAAATACAAGAACACATAAGACACAAAGTTGCAACTGGCGCCTACTTCGCGTTCCTAAGGCCCAAATATTCTGGTTGCCGCGAAAGATTTGCTGAAATATTTCCGAAATTTCTCTAAAGTGTCCCGATATGTTAATGTAGATCTGTGGATACATATTATTACTATACTAATATTCATAATACAGCACCAAGGGTAGGTCTTTCACTGCAAACCCAGCATTATCCAATCTTTGCTATTTTATATCTTTCCTCTCAGTCTCCATATATGCTACGATCCAAATTTCTTAATGTCGTCTATCACCTACATCGAACTTTTCTCCCATTCACAATTCCTTTCAGTGCAGCCTTCAGTAGGCAGTTTTTTCTTAGCGAGAGACCCAGCCAATTCATTTTTCTCTTCGTGATTATAATGATGATGATAACTATTATTATTATTATTATTATTATTATTATTATTATTATTATTATTATTATTGGCAAAAGTGATATTATTTTCTAATTTACAGTAACTGAATTAAAGTGGGCTTGAAGAAATATTAGGGCCTATAGCGCAGCGATTCCCAACCAGTGGTCCACACCTCAAGCTGTGTTTTCAAACGGCATTTCAACTAAGTCTAACTTTATCACGTTCTCTGATTTGTATTAGCTGCTGGAATATTTTTTATTTTATAAGAATGAGAGCGCCTGAGGAACTTATCTTGGCCTGCAAGTCGTGCGTACCTACCCTATAGGTCTATTTTGATTTTTTAAATCAATTTCTTAAAAGCGATGACTGTACTTTATCTTGCTATAAAGTGAACCTTGTTGGATTTGTATTGCACGTAATACGGGCACTTTTTAGACCTAGGAAAAGATGGTTTCAAGATATCTTGGATGATCTGAAGAGGTTACGTAGGCTATATCTGGTTGGCGGGAGAAAGCGAAAAGAAGAGATGAATGGAGGCGAATTGTTGAGGAAGCCCAAAGCCCAATTGGGCTGTAGAGCTATTGAAGAAGAAGAAGAAGAAGAAGAAGAAGAAGAAGAAGAAGAAGAAGAAGAAGAAGAATTCTAAACTCTAGGGTACAAATTTCATTATGCTCACCGTTTAAAATAAGACAAACATCGATAAAGAGCTTAAATTAGGCCTACTGATTTCTACAATGTCCTCGTTGCAATCACACCACTCATTTATCCCGATTTTTCCCGAATTGGAATACAACACTTAATGTCATTTCATCAGCATATTTCTACGAGAGTACATTTTCTGCTCGGTCTTCTATAAGAACAAATACAGAAGTAAACTTATGTTGAAGCAGACTTGGGATTTACAAGTACCTATTTACAATTAAGCCAGATTTCCCAAAGAACATCAACCATCCCGCTCAAAATCGTGTGATAAGTCTGTAAACCTGGTTTCATTTTTCACGGCAAAGACATTATATAACGTAAAATAACTTCGTATTTATACATTTTCATATTATGTCCAGAAGCTACAACTATTTATTTTATTTATTTATTTAAATTCAAATATACAGAATAAAGAAATATAATTACAAAACAAACAAAGAGAAATACAAATAAAATAATACAAGCAATATAAAAAGAAGATACAGTAGTATTAACAAAATTTGAGACCGAATGAGCAGCGCTCGTGCTCGGTCGCAGTTCAGATATAATATTAAAATAAAAAATAATAATAGTAATATAAATAAATAAGTAAAATAAAATAGGAACTAAAATATAATTACAGCGGCAATGGAATTATATAATATAATATTAACACTAGAGAAGAATAATATCGCACGTGAAAAGTAGGACTAATATATATTTCAAAATTATAGAATACAAATATAATATAGGTTGATGAATTCATACACATAGGCTATACATTTATTTAATCAAATTGAAGATATTAACACGTTTCTAATTTTCTTGTTATATGTTAGTGGGTTACATGTTAGAAGTTCTGGGTGTAATTTAGTTAAAGCATTGTACAACCGAGGGCCAAAATTTATGCTATGCTTTAGACCAGCAGATGTGAGACATTTAGGTTCTACTAATGTTGAACTAAAAATTAATTTCGCTGTCAATTTATTAAGTACGTAGATTAGGACTACTCTTTGCACGTCGGCCATACTAAGCTTATTGTGCACCCCGAAGTGTATGGGATGAATGAGGATGAAGGTGTACCAGCCCACCGGCAGCATGTGACCCCTCGCTCGCTCACCCAATGGGGGCCTCCTACTCTCCCCCGCCCTAAGTTCATACCGAGTTCATACCGCCAAGGTGACCAAGCAGCACAGGATTCATTCCAACGGCCCTTCCAAGGTGTCGAAGCGCCCTTGGAATTGCTCTTAAGGAATGAATCCTAGCAGATATTGCGGAAGACTTGGAACTCAGGAACGGTTGTAGAGAGGACGCCCCCTCCCGTAAGCGGATGAAGACATGCGTCTTGACCTGAATATGGCTATTGAATGAGACGAGAAAGATGAATGATATGATATGAAAATCTAAATTATTTTTCTACACGGGAGGGGAAAGGAATGATGATTATGATTATGATGACGACGACGATGATGATGATATCATGATCATGATTTGTTGGGATGTCACAGGGGAACCGGAGAAACTCCTGTGTTGCCTGGACCACGACAGAAGTTACAAAGTGAAAATAGAGCGGGATTTGAACCTGGCTTACAAGCCCAAAGCGCTAGCACAGAGTCACTATGGTATTGTATTATTATTATTATTATTATTATTATTATTATTATTATTATTATTATTATTATTATTGATTTAATGCGCAGAAATTTCCGGCGAATTCTCATGTTCTTGAAGTGGGCTTACCCATCGTGTACACAACTACATTGAATGCAGTTAATCTTGTTGAACGTGCTGCCCTACGAAATAAGATACTGCGCAACTATTTCCTGTGAATTAAGACACGAACGCCTGGATTTGTGTGGTTAGACAACCCGAGCAACGCATGCGCCGAACTCTGTCTACCGGCGCTAAGTGGTGTACTGAATCACAGGGTGCTGAAGGTAGGAGATTTGTACAAGAACTGATGGCTACGCAAGCGTTGGAACTACGTCTTAGAGTATCGTATTTATTTCTCCTTACTCGCATTGCCCTATATGTAAATGATGCGCAACTTGACTTGCTTATCAAAACAAGTACATTTCCTATTATTTTTTTCAGCTCAATCTTCTAAATGATTGTACTTCACTACGATATCCCCCCAACTATTTCGTTCCGGATTTCTCTTTTAATAATTTTAATCATAAAATGCACAGGATAAATAATTAATTTGAACTCGGATCACAGTAAGATATTAGGTCTCCTACTTTTTCTAGTGTTCATAAATGATCTTGCCCTCTAATAAAAGATGTAGGTCATCCCATATTATTTGCAGATGACACAAGTATAGTAATTACAGCCAATAACTCCAACACATTCCAATCTTCAACAGTAGAAATTCTCTTCAAAATATGTGACTGGTTCTCAGTCAATAAATTAGTATTAAATTGTAACAAAATTAACATAATTGAATTTAAATCCTGTTCAAATTCAACCTCGCAAATTTCAAGTGCAATAATTAATAATAGCTCCCTAATAGAAACAACAGCAACCAAATTTCTTGGCTTAAAAATCGATAATGTGTTAAACTGAAAAAATCATATTAAAGAAATTACCCCAAAACTGTCCACACCTGTGGAGTAACGGTCAGCGCGTCTGGCCGCGAAACCAGGTGGCCCGGGTTCGATTCCCGGTCGGGGCAAGTTACCTGGTTGAGGTTTTTTCCGGGGTTTTCCCTCAACCCAAGATGAGCAAATGCTGGGTAACTTTCGATGCTGGACCCCGGACTCATTTCACCGGCATTATCACCTTCATCTCATTCAGACGCTAAATAACCTAAGCTGTTGATAAAGCGTCGTAAAATAACCTACTGAAAAAAAAAACCAAAACTAAATTCAGCTTGTTTTGCTATTAGATCTATACAAAAGATAGTAAATATCAAAACCTTAAAAACAATATACTTTGCATACTTCCACTCGGTAATGAGTTTCGGAATAATATTCTGGGGAAATTCCACAGATAGTAACAGCATATTCCTACTGTAAAAAGGGTAATTATAATGATAGTGGATGCCAGATCTAGGGAATAGTGTAGGACTATTTAAAAAAAAAAACTACAAATAATGCCCATGGCTTGTCAGTATATTTTTTCATTAATAATCTTCCTCGTATGTAATCGTGAAAACTTTGTAACTAATTCAACAGTTCATAGCATAAATACGCGTCAAAAAATGACTTTCATATTCCATCGGTAACTCTATCGTGCTATCAAAAAGGAGTGCGTTATATGGAAATAAACATTTTTAATAGCCTCCCTGTGGATATAAAAAATTAAACTCAAAACATAAGATTATTTAAGGCCAAATTAAAGAAGTACCTAATTTCTCATGCCATATATTCTGTAGCCGAATTCTTCACATTCAATAACGCTTCATGAAATTGATACTAAAACTTTGTAGACTATATTGTAAACCTCTTCTGTATATATTTCCACTAGACTGTGACTATAAATTAAGACTGTAATGTTGGTTACACGATGGTTATAACGAAGGTGACATGAAACAGTAAAAGTATTTTTCTACGACCATACTGAAATGAAGTCATCATTTCAATAAATACCATTGATTTCGAGATGTTAAATTCTTTAATCAAACTGCAAAAAGTGTACTAAACTCAATTAAAATGGAAACAACTACAAAACTACACACTTCCTGTTTTATTAATATACATATTATGAACAGTGCAATTTTGGAACACAATTTCTCGTACACGTTAAAACTTACAAAAAGGAACTGTGATTTCATTTATTTATTTTCGTACCTACAGGAACTACAAATAAGAATGACTTGCAGTCTTTAGTTTCCCTCTGTCTCAAACATCACTGTTCTGTTTCCCACTATCTAAAACCATATTCATACTTTCACATTGTTAATATAAACATTAATTATAATTTTTAATGAATTAATTAATTTTGTCTAACCTTACTATAGGTCGTAGAAAGACAGCTGTACCACAGTCTAATATATACAGTCACGAAGCTTGAGGTGATGAGAGTACTAAGAACTATAGACTATGCCGGTACTATTTCGCATTATCTGTGATGAGGGGATAGTAGCGATCCTAGTGGTTAGCAACTATCTATGGATGCATATTCCCTACGTATTGAACTTCGTGACTGTTTATACTAGACTGTGGTTGTACGTGACTCTCATATAATAGCTATTAAGACACTCGTGTACTTTTCGTCCGGTACTCGTGTCTTAATAGTTATCATTACATGATCGTTGCATAAATAACTAGTTTAACACCTCCTTCCATTATTATTATTATTATTATTATTATTATTGATCATATGAGGAGACAAAGAGGAAGGCAGAAAATAGGGAAGATTGGAGAAAGCTGGGTTTGCAGTGAAAGACCTGCCCTTGGGCAGAACACGAAATGAATGAATTATTATTATTATTATTATTATTATAATTATTATTATTATTATTATTATTATTATTATTTACAAATGGCTTTCAAGAAACCCGAAGGTTCATTGCCGCCCTCACATAAGCCCGCCATTGGTCCCTATCCTGTGCAAGATTGATCCAGTCTCTACCATCATATCCCACCTCCCTCAAATCCATTTTAATATTATCCTCCCATCTACGTCTCGGCCTCCCCAGAGGTCTTTTTCCCTCCGGCCTCCCAACTAACACTCTATATGCAATTCTGGATTCGCCCATACGTGCTACATGCCCTGCCCATCTCAAACGTCTGGATTTAATGTTTGTAATTATGTCAGGTGAAACATACAATGCGTGCAGTTCTGCGTTGTGTAACTTTCTCCATTCTCCTGTAACTTCATCCCTCTTAGCTCCAAATATTTTCCTAAGCACCTTATTCTCAAACACCCTTAATCTCTGTTCCTCTCTCAGAGTGAGAGTCCAAGTTTCACAACCATATAGAACAACCAATAACTGTTTTATAAATTCTAACTTTCAGATTTTTTGACAGCAGAGTAGATGACAAAAGCTTCTCAAACGAATAAATAACACGTATTTCCCATATCTATTCTGCGTTTAATTTCCTCCCGAGTATCATTTATATTTGTTACTGTGCTCCAAGATATTTGAATTTTTCCACCTCTTCGAAGGATAAATCTCCAATTTTTATATTTACATTTCGTACAATATTCTGGTGACGAGACATAATCATATACTTTGTCTTTTCGGGATTTACTTCCAAACCGATCGCTTTACTTGCTTCAAGTAAAATTTCCGTGTTTTCCCTAATCGTTTGTGGATTTTCTCCTAACATATTCACGTCATCCGCATAGACAAGAAGCTGATGTAACCCGTTTAATTCCAAACCCTGTGTGTTATCCTGAACTTTCCTAGTGGCATATTCTATTCTATTATTATTATTATATTATTATATTATTATTATTATTATTATTATTATTATTATTATTATTATTATTATTATTATTATTTAGCTGAATGTACAAAATGTGTGTGATTTTGGTGGCATTTCTTAGGTGGTGTAGTTTTCGGAGGAGACAGAGAGGGAAAGAGATAGAATGCAAGTCACGTAACACGGTGACTGAAGGTGTTAAACCACACGTTTGAAGCGCAGTATCTAATTTCAGCAACACGGTGAGAACTGCTGCAGCAGCAGCATGTGTGTCACATGGAAACTTGTTTTGCTCTGGAGCGGTGCACACCATCTTGTTGCAACTGTGACATCATTAGAGCTGCTCCTACGTCACACAGCAACGCATCCCATTGTATCCGGTCGTGATTAATTGTACAACTCGTTCCTGTACGAATCTGCATTTATATGATTAACCTGTAGCTCAGACTTGTTGAAATTCAGCGGAGAGTCTGGGAGCTGTGAACAACACGTATTAATCACTGGTAAAGTGTCATACAGCATTCATCAAAGTCAGTGTTGCAGAAAGCAAGCGAGTTCACGTGTCGTGTTCCGTTAATTGGCCAAGTGTCTGCGGATTTTCACCTTAGAATTGGTAGCCATTCACTGTAGAATGAGTTACGTATTTGGCCTTTCTTTATATTGCGGAGACTATTCGGAATGGGATGTGAAATTTCAGAATGAAAAGTGAAGTTGCTTGGAGAAATTCCATCTTTCAGACACCTCATCCACCAATGTATATCGCACAAATCAGTACAGTATAATATAACTGACGGGCAATTTACTTGCTGAATGAACTATAATTGGCCGGAAACGGTTGTTCACCTCTGAGTTTCCTGTATCAGGAATGCTTATTTTATATTGTTGTTGTATATATAATTTATGGTCACTAAGCCGGAGACTTTTTTTAGTGTCAATCACTAAACTTGTCTTCAGTTGAGTCTTTTGATGAAATTATATGATAAAGGGTGGAAGTAATATAACTACAGAAGTGAACAAATTATTAGACTAAAACGTTTTTGTTGAAAACAGTATAATTCACATATCAACTATCAGTATAATTCACGGAGTCTCTATTGTTGCAAATATGATTTTCTTTCTCGCTGTTATTTATTGTTCTCCAACCAGGAGAAAGGAATGTGCTTACTATTGCGTCATCTATTGGAGCGAATTAGATAATATTAGAGTTATAACGTCAGTTTAAAAATCATGTGCTCTCCTGCATATGTTATTTCCTGTATGGAGGGATTAAAATACCAGGAGATTAACAGTGATCTAATTTTGTAACTAGGGTAGTATAAAAATGTGTAAATCAGTGTTATGGTTTGTGCTTTGAGAGATAGCCAACAGAGATACGAGTACCCACGTGTGTGACCTTATGACATCAACATTCATTCACAGCATCACCCCGCTTCGTTTCATTCCCTGGAGACTTTCTCGTGGTTGGAGTACAGTATACTCGCTTTAACATCTTTGGTCATATCGCGAGTTAATCTTTTTGGATGAAATCCGAAGGCCTGTGTACTATTGTTGCGACTGGTTCTATTGTTGTGAACTAGATGACGACTGTATATGTATTACTGATTTCTTATGAATGTGATTTCGTGGATGAATGAGGCCGGTGATATTCAGGGATGTTGTGGCCCGAATTTCCTGGCATTTACCTTACGGTTGAGGGAAAACCTTGAAAACCTCAACCAGGAAATTCAACCCGACCGGGAATCGAACCGGGCCCTCTGCGTAAGAGACCAGCATGCTGACCCCTACACCACAGAGGTGGTCGCAAATATGATTGTTTACATCTTATAGTATATTTTTCCAATGGTTACGTATATTTTGTCTGGCTGTGTTGGTACTACTGGTGTTTTAATTATATACTGCAATCTGTTCTCCCATGGCCTGCAAGAAGACCGGATATGAACAAAATTGAAGATCTGTGGTCTATACTGAAGAAGAAAGTGAACAGAAAGAGGCTTACAACAAAACATGGACTCATTTAAGCACTGTCCGATATCTGGCTAAATGATGGTGATATTCAAAGAACGTGTCAAACTTTGGTTTCCAGCATCCCTGACAAAATCAACGTGTTAATAAAGAATAAGGGAATGTTCACAAAATATTAGTAACCTCAAGACTCAAATACCTCTTCATTATTTCTGTGCAAAATACATTTTTGTTCATTATTTCTACCGATAAATACAGCTTTGTTGCACATATAATTAATTTAGTCTAATAATTTGTCCACGTCTGTATTAATCGAATAGCCGCCCAGAACAAGATTGTAACCCTCATTTTTCATAAGTAGACTTTTTCGTGAACAATGGTTGTTAATGCTGCACGTGTAATGGCTGTATTCGTATTAAAATCAGCACACATGTCTGATTGTCAACCTTCCTCTAAAAAATTAAAAGTATGTGTAGTAAATGTATTTTTCCCCATTTTTTAAGAATTTCGTATTTGCTGGTTACAGTCTTGTTCTGGGCGGCTATTCAATTCATCCACTATTTTTTGCCCAAGGACAGGTTTTTCACTGCAAACCCAGCATTCTCAATTTTTTCCTATTTTTTGCCTTCCTCTTTATTTTCGCATACGAACCACATAATCTGAACGTCGTCTATCATCTGATATCTTTTTTTGTCATGAACTTTTCGTCCGTTCACCATTCCTTCCAATGCATCCTTCATTAGGCAGTTTCTTCTCAGTCAGTGACCTAACCAATTTCTTTTTCTCTCCTAATCGCTTTCGGCATTATTCTTTCTTCACCCACTCTTTCTAACAGTTTCATTTTTTATTCTGTCTGTCCATTTCACACGCATTATTCTTCTCCATATCCTCATTTCAAATACTTCTAGTCGTTTCTCTTCACTTCGTCGAAATGTTCATGTTTCTGCCCCCATAAATGCCACACTCTACACAAAGCACTTCACTAGTCTCTTCCTAAGTTCTTTGTCCAGAGGTCCGCAGAAGATGCTCCTTTTTCTATTAAAAGCTCTATTTGCCATTGCTATCCTCCTTTTGACTTTCTGGCAGCAGCTCATGTTACTACTTAGGCCTATAGCTTATAGCTATAGTAGATTTTAAAAGCTTATTTCTTGGATAGAGAGTAACAAAAATTCTAACACCATACTAGTCTCAAACCAATACTTTTCTCAGAAAAAAAAAATCCTCTAAATGTTAACACTGTTTTACTTCATAAGTACTATCCGTACGATTCACATTTTTACTCGTATCGTTAGGCCTAGATAAACTGTTAAGGAATGATTTATTCCTTTGCAGGTTTCCAACAAAATGGACGGTGTTCTTGCAAATTAAATAAAAATATTAACACGTATCATCATTTCTTCTCATAGGACTCTCGCAACAATGCTGCAGTGACTAAGGACGGAATGCTGCTATTCAGATCTGAGTTCGTGTGTAGTCGTAGGTGAGCCGGCTACGCGCTGTTGCCAAACTACGCAGAATTTTCTAATTAATCATTCACTTAATTACAAAACGCATAACAGATTTTTTATTTATTTTAATTATCTTATTGCCCCATTCAATCCACACATTATACCCCTTTTCATGCTACTTAGTTCTTGAAGGTCGCAGCTTTTTAGCCGTCCGGAACACCAGAAAAACATCAACCATTCGCGCTTAAACAACTTTGTATGATTATAATGTTAAGACCCAGTCGCTATTAGTGGAACAAGTTAAATATAACATGAACCCGGACAAAATATTGCAGCCACGAAAATGATGAGACGAATGAATTAAGTTGCGTGAAAATCATTATAGAATAACACTTCCACTCTGTAGGGGCCTATATTCCACTTGGACCTTACATCGAGTGGCCTTCTGTCTCTTGGGTAATTTCCATCGATCATAGGATAACAATAATAACAATACTACTAATAATTTTTCTGGGCCCTTTAAAGATACGACAGTGAAACATATTTCAATTCTCATAATCGAAAAAAAAAAAAATCTCGAGTTTGATCATTGCTGTAATTAACAGAAAAACAAGAATTACCTGTATTTCATTCAGATCGAGGATGTGGTGATGGAAGCGAAGTCGTTTTGTATTACATAACGATGCCGTAGCTACTGCACACGTTGCTTAATGTTGATAGGCCTAAATCTCAGATTTCTGGTTTCTTTTACTGCTCTCAAGGAAACGTCGAGGATGAAAAACTGAGAGGAAGCTGCTGAGATATCCCAGTTACGTTATATAAAAAACAAGAGTCTGAAATCCGGACTTCTCGAATACGAAGCCGTAAACAATTTTATTACACCATTAACAAAATGTAAGTGAATTGCAATGTCAACATTGTGTTCTTCCTTAATGCTCGTGTGTTAGCATTTCCGGCTAAAAAACCAACTGAGCCGGTTTCGAGTCCTTGCTGGAAAGTGTGGATTTAGTTCCATGCAATGAGGACTCGATGTATGCCTTATCTTTTGTCCACGCCTCAAGTAAAGACTCCGGCTACTAGTGAATGTAACTTACGGCTTCGACTCAAAAAATGAGACTGGAACGGGACAAAGAATTAACACGTGAATAGAAGAGAGGCAATATAACAGCTGTAACTTCATGGTTGCTTTTTCCTAAGATTTACCCACACTGTAAAGCGAATGACTGGACTAATTTCACCAAACTAAAATCTGCCTATCATCAATTCCACGGACGCTAAAAGACCAAACCACGTAGTTGGTATAGCGTCAATCAATCAATCAATCAATCAATCAATCAATCAATCAACTATAAACGCTTTGACGCTTCAACCACGTTTATCTTTCCTCTGTAGTTCTTTTAAATTCTTCAAAATTGTTCCACTTCACTCTACTGAGCATGTCTTTGATGTATTTTCTTCTCGACCTTCCTCTTACCCTTTTCTAATTTTATTTTGTTTGATCATAAATTATTTAAAAATATACTGTTGGTGATTTTAGCAAGAATCTCGCTTCAATTTATAATAGCAAATCGTCAAGTGTCACTCCCAGGGTCATAATACATGCTTCTATGCTCCAATACCAATAATTCATTGTTTTATTTGGGCGTGGTTAATTTAAAAAAAACATTTACTATTTGAATTTATTTACTGGAGTGTTCCAAAATATATACAGAAAACAGTTGTATATGTTTATATTTTATGCTAATTTATATTTTTATTTCACACTGTAAGTACCAATCAGCAGTTAATCACGTACCACCAGTGGTACGCGTACCACTGTACCATCAGTGGTATGCGTACCATAGGTTGAGAACAGCTGCACTACACAATTTACATATAAGTATAACAATGCACGGAAAGGTGCACTTATTTCATGTGGCCAATATATCTACACATTCTATACCATCTTCCATTATCACTTTAAAACTACTGTGCAATAATCAGACCTACCAACTAACAGAATGCGGGAGTCACCCGCAATTAGCTCACGATTTCCGTTCTCCCTCATTGATACGATTACCTCTGGGATTTAGAAAATTCTAATGATAACATAACTTGCGTTTTTAATACCATGTTTTCGTTCATTGCTATATTATTATTATTATTATTATTATTATTATTATTATTATTATTATTATTAGTGTGATTATTATTGTGATTATTATTGTGGTTATTATTATTATTATTATTATTATTATTATTATTATTATTATTATTATTATTACTATTACTTAAAAAGAATATCGTCTACTAAATTCCCATCTCCTGCATTTCATCTCGTAGGTTGGCAAGATCTGATTGTCAATAAGACGTTTAGTTGAATAATTCGGGGACTGGACTCAACGCTTGGTCGCACAATAAGTAGGATCCCTACTGCAAAGCAAAGCTTACGTACTAAAGGAGATACTTAGGCCTAAATGAACTGTAGGTTACAAAAACAACTTTTAAAATAGCGTAAACCTGCTTTTGGATAGTCCTTTTATCAGCTTAGTACTGGGTGTTCATTTCAAAGTGTGTCATGACGTCACTGTTGTTGAGTCACCGATTTGAAGCGAGTTTCAGCTTATATGTCAGAGAAGTTGCCTATTATTCAAGGCGTTCTTCAATCTGAACTTGAGAACGTATACGGTATAACTTGAACGTCGTAGCAACAGATGGCGGTCTGTGTGCTACCATAACCTCTTTCGAACTGTGTTTTGCGCGGCCAAGTCGTACCGCAGGTATTTGTTGTCATCGGTTGCGTACGGTAACATTCCACAACACAAATCAAATGCTCCGTGTCCATGTTGACCGTCGAAGTTAATGTCAACAAATACGTAAGTAATCGTCTTAACCCTCTCCCCATATCCCGACAGTACGTATTTCCAAACAGTTCACATTCCTGCCACTACCGGCGTTAGCGTACGTATCGGTACGTACTCTTCAGAATGAACTCCGTACTTACTAGGCAACTTCTCTCGCATTTAGGTAATTCGCCTCTGCGGAAGTGTAGGAAGATAGAATTCTCTAGGCTCATCGGCTAGCCACATGACGGCATACAGCGAGCCATGACACACTTTGAACTGAACACCCAGTATATGTTTGACACTTGTCCAACCTTCAACTCTCATTACCTAGACCTATGTACCAATACACATATTTTTTATTTAATTATCTAAACATAACAGCTCCGTGTATTAACAGGCTGCCACAAAGACAGAGCATATTGTACAATAGGCAGTTCAAAGTATAAATAACATACATATATTTAATTTTAATGGAGTCACACAACACTGACAAGAAATTATTGAATAAATAATTAATAATAATAATTAAATAATATACTTAATCATACTGGACTGCTATTGGCAGAAATAAAGAAATAATGCAAAGTTCATAGCATGCTCTGATCCATTTACATTGACTTAAGTTCTTTTTTAATTGGTTTATTTTACACTTTATCTGATTTTCTGAGTGAAATGAAGGTGATAATGCCAGCAAAATGAGTCCAGGCTCCAGCCCCGAAAGTTACTCAGCATTTGCCCTTAATGAATTTGGGGAAAACTGCGGAAAAAGCTTGCCTTTGCTGTAGCATATTTTATATTAATCCGTTACTTAAAGCACTACATCAACTTCGATGTTTTAGCATCGGAAGAATTTGTGATAGAGAGATATGACGAGAGGAGTCCGGGGATTCGCATGGAATTATCCGACAATCACAATTATTCAGCCTAAGCGGATATCGAACCCACGCCCGAGAGTAGGCTCGGATTACGAGTACAACTCGCTACAGTCTAAGCTACGCCGGAGATGGCCTATAAAGTAAGGTATGTCGCATCTGACTTTTGCCTTCGTTAACGACAAATAGAAAGGTTATCAAAATACTAATCCAGTGGAACGCTTTACCATATGTTTCACATTATTTCTTCCTTAGAGTTTGTAAGTATCTGCAGCTAAATTTCCAGTGGTCAATGCTATTTACAGCATTTACCTGTGTACAAATTTTGACCTGATTTTATAGAATGTTCTCTTTTGAGAGGGGAGACCTTAGCCGCCTAATGATACAAGAATCCTTTTGCTATTACAAATTTACTGCGTAATACTACTTTTGACCAATAAAAAGGTACGAAAGAACGTCTTTCAACCAATCATGGCTGCTTATCGCACAATTTTATCGCTTCACTAGCATTTGTTTAATTTTATCGCATCCCTAGTATTTGTTTCCTTTTATCACTATCCTAGCATTTGTTTCTTTGTTTGCCAACATTCCAAACTGCAAATTCTTTACGGTACTATGAAACATGCTTTGCGGTCGTCATTTGTTTACAGTATAGACAGTCAACTGAAAATGGCGGCTCCGCTCAAAAGTTTTGGTGAAGCTAACATTACTGAAATAGAATTTCAGTAAGTCAATTAATATTTTATTGTAGTAGAGTACTTTATTTCTTCTAATTTTTATATACTTTCTTCTAATCGTGTAATAGTCAATTAAATCCCACTTGTTTTGATTTTGTCTAGATAAATCAAAACCTCTAGAGCTGAGTAGATAATGATGCAGAAAACGGACAAAAATTCATGACCTAGGCGGGGTTCGAACCTGTGCCCCATGTGACTTTTAGTTTTCACACAAACCGAAAGTATACTTGGCTTGGAAACATGACGGCCTCTCTTCTTGGAATTGGTAATCCCTCATAAACCCCCATCCTCTACTCAACCCCTAGCCGCGTGGCAGAAATACAATAGATCCCAGCATTGCCAAATCTAGTAGTCATTGCCTTTACCTGTTGGGTTTCACCCATTCTCAGTGTCTTTGTCGACGTGTTGTTTTATACCGTTGTATGCTTCAATATATATAATATTTATTCCGGCCATGAGTAATGAGTGTTGGAGCAGATGATCCGCAGCCAGGCCTCCTCATACACCTGAAGATCCAGGACCATCACGACAAGAACAACAAATAACACCGTCGAAGAAAACAGAATATCTTATTTGCAGAGGAGCGTAGTTAAGAAAACAAAGTGTTAAAATTGTGCCTAACGTTAGAAATTCTATCCATAAAGTAATCGAAAGTTCAGGCAGTTTAATAAGTATAAATCTTAACCACTTAACATCGGACGCAACCGGCGGAGTTGGATATATGGGCATAGAAATTAAGAATTACGGTTCACCAACTAAAGAGAAAATAAACAAATTAAAACAGAATTCGGTAAGATAGACGATTTTAAAAGTGATTTACTTCGCCGAACAGTATGTGAACAGTACGCGAAAGAGATATCGCCAACAGCAACACCGTCCTTAACAACCTAAATAATGACATTATTCACAGCAGTGCTTAAACGTTTTCTAACTTACAGCAGTGAATTAAATGTTTTTAAATCACTCTACATGACAACAACATATTAGCAATTGTAAAATGAATATATATGAACTTCTTCGCCAACAACACAGTACAAAGAAAAGCCCTACAATTTAAAATTAAATTTACATACCAGTAATGAATAAAATATTGTATAGCATACTAGAGTAAACAGATTTTATGCGTTCGTGGAAATTATCACCCAAGGCGAAGCTGATAAAATCTAACTTTATTCTTTTGTACTATAAATTCTAGAACTATTCAATGATCACAGTTTCAGAAAATTTTACCAGCGCAACATTCTTAATTAAGTATAAAATTCTGGAACTTCAATAACATGAGAATTTAACACTTAGTATAGAAGTCTGCATTTTTTTGTTTATTTAGGCAAAACATGTTAGTGAAAATATAAATATAAAGTGTTTTTAAAATAAGTTTGTTCATTTTTATACCAATTTTGTTTTAGTAATTATAAATTAAGGTATATTTACAAAGATAATATAGTCTTTCTGAAAATCGCGGTTTCACGGAACACAGTTTGAAAAACGTTCGCAAATCACAATGACTTCAAGAATTGGCAACTCGGCTAAGGGTTTATCCCTTGCGCATGCCTGCAGTTAGCTGGTGAAGGGGATGAGGGAAGGTCGTCATGTTTTCGTGCGAAGTATACACAGCATTGGCGTATTAGTACGTCACAAACGTCTCATTACATAAAGGTAAACAAAATACATGCATCTACTTGAGTAAAATATCAAACAAATAAATAAACTGAATGTCAAGAAATGAAGAGGCGTGGTCTGTCTCGATCGCTAAGCGACAGCCGGAAACGGCCTCGCGAGTCTTTTGTTTGGTCGCCATACCTGGCTCGAGACTGTTTTGGCAACGCTGCGATGTTTACATCCGTTACCCCGATGACGGCGGAGCTGCAGTCACATCGCCATCGCCCAGTTTCCTGCAAGGGAGCGTGTCTTCACGGCTTCACCTATCCCGTAGGATAGAGTGGGACAGCTTCTAAATGTTCTGCACTATACATAGCCGGCCCGGATTCGATTCCCGGCGAGGTCAGAAATTTTCATGTAAAATTTTTACCTCGGGACTGGGAGAGATGGCGGTGCACAACTTCTAATTATTAAGTTGTGCACCAATATGCCTGGGTTAAATCCCAAATCCCTCCGCAGTGCATATGAAGAGAAAACATATGTCACCGTTGCTCGTGATTCGTCCGTCGGATGGAGATGTTAAGCCTGGCGGCCCCTTTGGTGCTATTCGACAGGAGTAGGCTACGTGCCGGCACCGGATTCCTCTTCTCCTATTCTCACCATCATCATCATCATCTTCCTCACCCATTTCCTACACTACACTTACACGAACACACACACATTCAACCTAGTACAAAATGTTATGTTTTATTTAACGACGCTCGCAACTGCCGAGGTTATATCAGCGTCGTCGGTGTGCCGGAATTTTGTCCCGCAGGAGTTCTTTTAACAGAACCCTTATTTAGTCCTCATAGTCCCTGGCAATGTGCGCCTGGATCAGGCGAGTCCATTTAGTTACGCCAAGGAGTGTTTGGGTTAGTCACTCGCTTGCCTTCAGAGCGATCGGATGTCATGCATGCGGTAGAGCGGTGTACAGTTAAGCTGCACTCCATTCCTTTACTGACCGCTCGCCCTTATCTCTACTCCGGAGCTCTCCCCACTATTACTTCCCCTCTTTCGCGTCGTCGAGCTGTCAGGACTAAATAATCGGTCTGTACAAGTCAATAAATCTACTGACATGAGCCTGTCGCAACCCTAGTACAGTACATGACATTACACTTCAGAGATACACATCATGTATAACGTGGCCCGCCGAATTGGTGTGCAACTTGGAAATGGATTACAGTCCTGCCATCTATCCGCAACCTCATTCAAGAAATTAAATTACAACAACGCAAACAGAACACAAAACACTCTACAAACGCATCTCAACACACAAACAACACAAACAAGCAAATACAACCTCACAGGTATATAGGCTACAAACTCAAATGCAATACCTGCAACAAATTCTACATAGGACATACAGGCAGGTCATTTCAAACACGTTACAAAGAACATCAAACCCATAACCAAATCACAAACACTTCCATATACGCAGAACACATAAATGCCAACCCGTGGCGAGAGAGACCGGCAGCGGCACGATTCGGAGTCACGTGGTTATCATGGTCTAGTTATGGCCATCTTGACAATCGCCTAATATAAATACACGTTCAAAGTTCTAAAAAAAATAAAGGAATAGCTATATTAAACTCATGTTAAATGTGTATTTATGTATAAATTTGTTCAATGTTGGCCATGTTATGACTAAGAATCTGACGTCGCGCCGTAGCCTGTCTTTCTCATTAGCCACGTGCCAACCACCCCTACAGCAACATAAACACAGACATGGAAATTCTACATCTCCAACCGAAAAACCAGAAACTAAACACTCTAGAACAATACGAAATATACGGACACATAAAATCACACCCGCATCAAATCCTCAACACACAACTCAATTTCAGAACACACACACACACACTTTTTGACTCCACATTACACTACACAAACACGCCCCAAAGGAAACGTAATCAGAAGGCGCGAAGACCATCCAATTCTGAGGACAGCCCACAGGCTGAAACTAGTCAACAAGGTAAACCAGTTAATTAACACGTGAAAACATATAAACACAAAAGCCGACTTAATCGGATTATGAATAATGTTGCCCTCATGAAAGAACGCGAAGACGACCTTAGAATACCTACACATGGTGTTGTCAAGAGAAGTCAAAAGTGCATTGCAGTCGGTGGTGGAATTTATGAAAATCAACTTTGAACGTAACCATTTGCCTTTGCTTAACACCTTCTTGGGTTACACTCTAACAGCTGTATCTCTGAACCCAATAAAAATTGGACACATGTTATATGGAATTTTTTAACAGCTGTATCTCTGTACCCAATAAAAATTGGACACATTTCATATGGGATTTTTCATTCAAATTCGTCTATACTATCACCTCCTAAAATATTTATTATGCCTCCTGAAACACCTTGTATACACTTTATATTCCGATTAAGATTTGTTCAGAAACATTCCCCGTAACAAAGGATTAGTACAGCGTTATCAGAGACTGAACGGAGCGGAGCGCTCCACTAGACTGGTTGCGTGCTCCGGTCTTTCCACAGACATAAGCAAGTTCAAGCTCCGATCTAGCTCCACAACCGGTTTTGGAGCTTACAACTCTGACACTACTGGATTAGTACATCAAGCACTGCTTGAACTACCAGTCTGCAAAACGTCTTTCGATAGACCAAGAGTTTTTTGGAGAGGCCTAGCAGGCTACTACAGGAGCTTCAGCAAGTCAGAGAGAATAAAGATAATGGTACTGGCTGAACGGCATGGAAGACACTTGTTGGCGAGGCTGAAGGACTTCTGGGTTTTACATGGCCACGATTATAATAATAATAATAATAATAATAATAATAATAATAATAATAATTATTATTATTATTATTATTATTATTATAACCACATGTCAAATTGATATAAAAGAGGAAGAAAGGAGTCTGAAATATACAAAACCGACATTACTTATGAGACAGTATCTGTATTTTGACACGTTCCTATGGCCTACGGTCTCGAAAACAAGATTTGGAATTCCAAGGCCCTCGGTTCATTAAGTTGCAAGTTATCGAGAGCTCGAGATCTCAGCTCGTAAATATAGAAAGTGGCTAGTAAAATTCAACTACATAAAGCGAAGCCTTATCAGGTCCAGACATCACAGAGTAGTCTCTTAAATACACATTTTCAAGCTTTTTGGTGTATTACGAGTCCATTTGAAAGACGAAATAGCTCATTTGTTACAGACTGAACGGCGATTTACTCCTGGACAAAGGCAGAGAATAGTTTGCCTGCGCAATTAAAGACATTGTAGTGGCTTCGTTTTGGATGTTTCAACTGGATGGTGAAATTAGAAGTTTCGGAACAAGTTATTAATTCCATCTACAGGACATCTCACTGAAGATTAAAAATAATTGCTTTCGAGATTTCGGAAACGTTATATTTCACTAAATATTTGTAACATTCAAATGCTATACCAAAACTGATTATTCTCTTTACCTTAAGGGGTTAGGTACAGCTTACAGCAATAAAATTTTGGAAATAGCCAACATTTTTTTCCTCCATAACTGCATCTTGTACAATAATGAAAATTAGTATGTGTAAAACACTGTCCTTCTGCTATATGAAAAAAATACATATATTTTATTTTTACGATTAAATTCCCCCCCCCCCCAAATTCAGTTCACTGTGCAGTGAAGAAGCGTTTTCCACATAACTAAAAAACTATCCAACATTCAGTGATGAACTTTATTGTGTGTATTTATGCATGTCATATCTACAATATGATGCAAGATCACTTCTCTACCTTTGGTAGATTGTCTGATAAAAAAATAAATTCATTTTAAAAATGGTCAAATATCAGTATTTTCTTCTAACACAAATTTTTAAAAAATTATTTATTAAGGAATGTAGTTGAAAGATCATGATATTGTAAACATGCGTTTCAGCAATAAAATAAATGAGAGAGAACATGAAAAGTTAACAAGTTTATGAGTTATGAGGGAAACGCTTCATCATTGCACAGTAAACTTCCACCATTTTGAATTTTGAAAAAAAAAATATATATATATATATAAATTTTTTAAATCGTAAAAATATTTTTTTCATATAGCAGAAGGACAGTGTTTTACACACACCAATTTTCATTATTGTACAAGATACAGTAACGGAGGAAAAAATGTTGAATATTGCCAAAAATTTTACTGCTGTAAGCTGTACCTATCCTCTTAAACCGTAGTATAATAATTCTAAGTTCTCAGTGCTAAAGCACTAGACTTGCATTCGAGAGCTCCTGGGTTCAAATCCTGCGTAGACTAATCTGGTAAAGGGTTTTAGTTGTTTCCTAGATCATAAAATAGCCTAAATAGGAATTTAGTTATTTAAAAAGATAAATGGCAAAGGTAGACCCTGTAAATCTATCATTTTGTGGTGGCAGTCGTTGTTTGGGAATAAGCGTCGAACTAACTGACACATGCAGCGTAAATGTTATAATCAGAGAGGGGGTCCGTAGCTGTCCTCGCAAGAGAAGGGATTCAAGCCCTTGCGCTGTGCGAGTGACGCTCGAGTCAGCTCGCCCTGAAGTTTCCAAGGCGAGACGAGAAAAACAAGGCTCCGAGTTTTTAAAGGCTTTAATTTGGAAAATGCCTAATGTGGGGGAGTATATAGGTCCGTGGACCATTTCTTTTAGGGCTCATCCTGACAGTTGCTTAAAATTACTTAAAGGAAAGGATCCCGTTAGGTAAATATCACGTGATTTCCCCCGTTTCGATGATCCTGCGACATAACCATCCGGACGGACAGTATGTTCCACTGGTTTCATGGCCTGTTAGATAAATCACTGTTATTCCAAACACCATACTGGATCTGAATTTTAATTTAGGTCTAAAACGAAACTTGTAATGAGTAAATATATATTCCTCCCGTACTTTACCATACGCCAACGTAAAGGAACCCGATCAGTCATACCAATGGTATCAATTTCTTTTCTACGACGTTTTTAACATCGTCCGATTCTTAGATCACGCGGCTATAGAGCAGCACAATGTAGTCCTACTTTTTACCTCACATTAATTTAATTTTGATGCTGTTTGAGTAAAGAAAGATAATTCATAAAAATAGGTTTTGAGATAATTTAAAATTAAACTTCGGAACCTTATTGCAAATAATTTCCAACACAAATAAAACACATCAAATGCTAGTATTATTTTGTTTTTTTTGTTTTTTTCACATCCACTTGTAGAATCTAACTTGTGCATTCACCTGGGGAACAAAACTCCACTTCCATAAAAAATAATTTAAACCCCTTTACCCGAACACCATCGATTTATTGTTAGAGTTAGTGATATTCGCTATAGTTTTATTCAAGAAGTGGGAAGTTACAATACTGCAGAAAATAAAATATATATTATAAACAAATGAAACATGTATTGAGGGTCCGTATCACCACGGCATGGCGTGTCCTCAGGTTGCGGATAGAGGAAATGGCCTCCAGATATGGAGGGTAGCTGCGAATTTATTGAATAGGCAGTCGTGGACAGCCGATAAGGGGTGGTCCTCCAGCTTGGGGGTTGAGCAAAGGACTAACAACCTATCACCGTAAAAAACGGCTTGTTACGAATCCATACAAAAAGGCGAATCCAGAAATGCATATAGAGTGTTAGTTGGGAGACCGAAGGGAAAGAGACGTTTGGGGAGGCCGAGACGTAGATGGGAAGATAATATTAAAATGGATTTGAGGGAGGTGGGACATGATAGAGAGTGGATTAATCATGCACAGGATAGGGACCGATGGCGGGCTTATGTGAGGGCGACAATGAACCTGCGGGTTCCTTAAAAGCCATTTGTAAGTAAGTTTGAAACATCAGTCACTTCAAAAGAAATTAGAAGTTGTACAAAGTTACTCCAACTGGCTGTGAGAACTATATTCCATTCCGTGGTATCAACATGACTAACCAAGGGACAATGTTTTCAGAAACAATGTTATCCTTAAAAGTGATCCATAAGTAGGCCTATATAGTCCATGATGTTAGACAGACTGGAAAAACCACTTACGGAACACCTCCCACCCACTACGTGTTAGGATCAGTACCAATCTTCGTTCTGCGCCAAGAAGGCTCTGTAGAAAGTTTGCCGAGTACTGTACAACCAATGCAGTTGATCTCCTGAAAAAGGCGTTACGTAGTTTTCTTACCTAATTGTAAGCTACCCAGAGATAAGACCAAAAGAAAAGGTGTCACTATAACGTTCACATACCACAAAATTGCTCATGAAAGATCGTCTACTAAGAAATGGTCCCATGTAAAGAAAGGTTCAATACACTAAGGTTACAGAACTTAACGCATCTATTAAAACAATACAAACGATGTGATCCACAATAGTAGGTATCCAATATATTGAAATATCGAAATATCGAACACTGAGGATTTTATGTCCAAATGTCTAATGACAGCATTATGGTTGGTTTTATACATCACCTGCAGCAGCAACATAGTGAAACAAAAGGGCGCATACTCTAGTATTAGATTAGGCGGTCATCACCGTATTACAGAAAGTAATGTCGTTATCTAATTTCAGGGTATTATTCTTTGAGATATTTCAAACAAAAAAATTCAATACAATTTTACTCGTTTTTGCTTCCTTTTCCAGATAAAAAAATATTTATATGAAACATTTGCAAATACGAGCAAAATAATTGTTTGAAATATCTCAAAGAATAATACACTGAAACAGCGTATTTTGGGAAAGCCATTGATTTAATTCCCAACATTCTCATTTATTCATTCCTTCAGTATTCTGCCCAAGGACAGGTCTTTCACTGCAAATCCAGCTTTCTTCAATCTTTCCTATTTACTGCCTTCCTTTTTGTCTCCTCATATGATCCATATATCTTAATGTCGTCTATCATCTCATATCTTCTTCTGCCCCGAACTCTTCTCCCGTTCACCATCCCTTCCAGTGCATCCTTCAGAAATTAAGATAAGTTTTGCCCTTTAAATGTGCAGAAATTTGATCGGAACGAATGTAACGTTTTGTTCTGCAAAGCAATTTTACAAAGTTACATTTGTTCGGATCAAATTTTTTCACATTTAAAGGACAAAACTAAACTTCTTTCAATCATTGATTATCATAATACGCTGCTCTCTTAAAGCTAAAAGAAGTCCCGAAGCTCTCAAAATATGTCACAAATTTGCAAGCTTTTAACTTCTACAAGAAGCTGACATTTTGTGAAGACAATGATACACAAGTGAGGATGACGAAATGGGATACCAATGCAGTGAAAACTTGAATATGTTTTGTAAGCTATATGTTTAAAATATTATTAGTGTAGCTCATACAACTTAAACAGAAATTCATTTTTTGTTTACTTGTAACTATAATTTATTTCTTTTATTTCAGTTTTTGTAACATGATGTCTTATATGTACCAATCTTCTAATCTGACACGGTAGGATTTGATTTGTATTCAAAATATAGATTTTTGTAATGATTTAACCTTTCATAGAAATAGGATTGTAGAAGAAGGTCCCAATTCTAATTTTCCAAAATGGCCTATTTAGTTGTTTGTCCGGTCCTTCTTCTAATAACTACTTCAATTCTATACCATGTTGGCAAGAGTAAAACACAAAGTGACAACCTAAGATTACATACCTTTTCATACTAAGAGACTGTCAACCACAAGCAAAAAGTACGTAGGCTACTGAACCAAGATTTAGTCACATTCAGCTTGGCGCGCTGAGTGCTCTTTCCATCTGAGCTCCTATGTACAGACCCAGTGCCGACCGAACTATCCTCCTTGTCTTGTTTTTTCTCCATTAATAAGTATCGACGTGATGATAACTTAGTCACTGATTACAAAATATTCAACAGAGAATTAGAATATATACATACCTAGTATATACGTATCTCAGTAGATTGGTAATCTCTCATTAGTCTGAGGATATTTTGTGATCTCATTCTTTAAACATGTTGAAGGGAAGTGGTAGTGACATTTATAATGATGATGATAGAGCCCGGATGTTTAGGAATTTATTTTGGTTAAAATAGGCAGGCATATAGGCACTAAAAATGGTAAAAATAGGCAGTGAAATAGGCATTTTTATTCATAGAAAGACAAAAAAAAATAGACAAATACTTCATAAACTATCCCATACGGTACTCACTTTCCTTGGTTACATGTCACAACAAGATGCTTTTTAAGTTGTCAACTGTCATAGTGAGCCGCCTGTCAGAGAGAACGTTTTTCATGGTGGAAAAAGATCTTTCTACTTCTATTGAAGTGATTGGCGCAAACTTAAAACAACTTATTTCAGAAGGACTGTCTCTACTTTCTTTCAGCGATCGGGAAAAACCGACTGTGTATTGTCTCAAGAAGAGGGGTGTGAGAAAGGATTAGAGACTTTAAAGTACGCGTGACTTGTGCGTGCAAGCGACAACAGTAACGGGACATGGACACTTGCTTTCGCTGGTAAAGCCCGAAGTGACCTGAGTACTGAGGGTTATACTGTTAAAACATCTTTGTTAAGTGACACAAAAGATGGAATTGGTAGGGGATAAAAGTTTACGACTTCTTGGAAACATGTGTATTGCTGGAGAATAAGATTCTCAGCAAATATTTGTGTGAGGTGAATATATATTTTTAGTTTGTACAACCGTTCTTTTTTGTTTTTTTTTTAATATATAATCTATGCGCGGTTTATTTTAAATGCATTAAAAATATAGAAAATGTAAAATACCGACGTAAAAAAAGCTAAAAAAAAAGGCATTTAACCTTAAAATAGGCAACGGGAGCTAAAATAAGCAAAAAAAAAGGCAAAATAAAAATTGGGCCTATCGCCCCCAAATGTGTGGAAACGTGTTTATCTCTAATAGGTCTTTCATACATACACTCAGTTGAAAAAAAAAAAAAAAGCCATTTTGCCTAACATCCGGACTCTAATGATGAGTAATTGATAATTTTCAAAAAATCAGAGAGACTATTTAACGTAGCACGCTACTACACAGTTTGGATACTGCCTCGTCAGAACGAACTATCTAGCTGATTGATAACCATAGGATAAAGAGAAGAGTATATATTATAATTGGTTGCAGTTTACATCACACAGGAACGGGACGTGAACCTCGCTCCTTCCGGTAACGGTACGATGGAATGCCACTCATACAACGGAAATAGCGTGTAGTAATAGCACAATCTTCCCTCCGGCGTTTGCCCTTCTCTGTTCTTCACGGAAAGAATAGAAGGAGCACAACAGCAGTTACTGAAGAAGGTTCATGCAACTGCCTGCCAGACTGCGGCGTTTGTTTTCTATGTCGCTGTCCTTGGGCAGTGTGAGGAGAAGAAAATAAAAAGAGATTTATGCACGCATTGTCTGCACCTTTAGATTCTATCATTAGTAGCGAGAAATAAGAGATTTAAAAGAGAAGAATGTACTGCTATCTTGTTAAAGGGATGGAAGGTTTCGTGATGTTGCAAATACTCGACTTCGAGAGAGAGACTACAAAATACGGTGCATGTTTTCAGACTTCCTGAGACAGATAGTAAAGGTAGTTTTGGGACTGAATAAAGATATATTTATGTCCTGTCTATCATAAACTTTCAAATTAAATTCTGTATTTAGTATCAAACAATTACAAGCCCGAAATAATAATACAGGCATTTACAGAACACCCAACACGAGCAAAAATCTTAATAGTAGACACCCCTGTACAACACGTACTGTCATCCTCTGAGGAGTTTAGTGCTGAGAGGAATCCGATACCGACTAGTCTGGCGCGGTACTGCAGTGGGAGGGAACAGTGACAGCGTCAGTCTAGAAGGAAGTACAATCATGCTGAAAACATTCGCCCAATTTACGAGAGCAGTATGCCTATTAGTTTTCTAACATATTTTTTGCGAGATAGAGATACAACTATTCGTACTTACGTGTTCAAAGAAGGAAAGTATTATAGAAAAATTTATTTATTTATTACTTATTTATTTATTTATTTATTTATTTATTTATTTATTTATTTATTTATTTATTATTTATTCTAGTGAAGTTAAGGCCATCACACCACCAGAAATACAAATAGAATAAAATAAATAAAAAGAAAAATCATAATAAAACTACAATAATATAAATGAAAAGAAGAATCATACTATAAAATTTAGTGATTAGTAGAATTAAATTAAATGCGTAAAGTAATCAATTTAAATATACTGTACTGCTGAACTCACTTGAGAGAAGTAAAACTACTTGATTTATATTTTAAGATATCACCAACAAATGATTTTCGCATGACATTATAGGAATCTGTTTTTCACGATACCAATCACACATATTCTAAAATTCCAATAGAATAAAACCAAAAACTTTTCCACAGCATGTTTCCTTAAAAATGACTTGTAACGGTGAAATATTTAATATGAGTAATTCATATAATATTAACATAGCTAACATCAGGGAGATGTCTGAGTAAAAATTGCAACAATATATTTTAATATATTAATAACAAAGCCATATACGCCTAGGTAAACAATATGTATATGAAATATTCACACACTACTACAAAATGAAGACTGCATATTTTTGGACGATTAATACTTCCCACTCCGCTCGGCTCGGCTCGGCTCGGCTTGGCTGTAGCAACAAAAGAATCTACCTGCAACCCCCCGCACCGATGGCAAGAATACCTCAGGTCCCAGCGCTAAACTCGTCGGAGGAAGAGATTTTAAAATAATAGAAATAATGAAATAATTTACTAGAAATGACTACAATATACAAATGGCTGTTTTATATGAATATGTGCAAATCTAATTGCCTATTCTTCTTATTGTCTTCTTGTTCTTTTTCTGTTGCGTTTGTTCTCCTTGTCTTCCACCTTATTATCTTTCAGTTCACCTTGTTCTCCTTGTATCTCCCTTGTTTCCTTGTACCATTCTCGTTCTCCTTGAATTCCCCTTTACTCTCCTTATCGGGAGATTTTCTCATCCACACGTAGTTATAATTAAAGTTATCAGCACAGTATAATCAGGACGAATAGAATAGAACTAAAACCTTGTGCATCCCTCGTGTTTATCATACGGCTAGTCCTCCCCCACACGTTACCTGCACTTTGTTTACGTTTTCACTGTGCCTGAACGAGACGCTCCATTGTATATCCCGTGCACACTTATACACATTCCAATGTTGTGGAAATAAGAAAACGGGCTTTAGTACTTAGAAAATATTATAGATTTATTAAGTTGTCCTACAGAATAATATCTGTAATATTGACAATTAATATTTGAGGAGAAAAATTCGCTCCGGCGCCAGATCCTTGGTTCTACGTACCAAGCGCTCTGACCACTGAGCTACGCCGAATTCAATCAACGGTACCGGACCGAACCCTCCTCCTTCAATATTTCCCTTTGTTGCCTGACTCCAAGTTAGACATATATGTTGACGTAAGCCTATATGTTCAATGTCAACTGCCATTATACTAGGAACGCACTCAGCTGAGTGACTTGGTTGGCCGGGATTCCGCAGTTACGTGCACAGTAATCAGTAAAAAAATACTGGGTGTTCATTTCAAAGTGTGTCATGACGTCACTGTTGTTGAGTCACCGATTTGAAGCGAGTTTCAGCTTATATGTCAGAGAAGTTGCCTATTATTCAAGGCGTTCTTCAATCTGAACTTGAGAACGTATACGGTATAACTTGAACGTCGTAGCAACAGATGGCGGTCTGTGTGCTACCATAACCTCTTTCGAACTTTGTTTTACGCTGGCAAGTCGTATGCAGGGTATTTGTTATCATCGGTTGCGTACGGTAACATTCCACAACACAAATCAAATGCTCCGTGTCCATGTTGACCGTCGAAGTTAATGTCAACAAATACGTAAGTAATCGTCTTAACCCTCTCCCCATATCCCGACAGTACGTATTTCCAAACAGTTCACATTCCTGCCACTACCGGCGTTAGCGTACGTATCGGTACGTACTCTTCAGAATGAACGCCGTACTTGCTAGGCAACTTCTCTCGCATTTAGGTAATACGCCTCTGCGGAAGTGTAGGAAGATAGAATTCTCTAGGCTCATCGGCTAGCCACATGACGGCATACAGCAAGCCATGACACACTTTGAACTGAACACCCAGTATATGCACTGCAACTATGAGAATATTATAGATTTATTAATTTGTCCTACAGAATAATATCTGTAATATCCAGTACTGTGGATTGAATTCGGCGTAGCTCAGTAGTCAGAGTGCTAGGTACGTAGAACCAAGAACCCGGGTTCGATCCCCGGCGCCGGAGCTAATTTTTCTCCTCAAACATTAATTACTTAGAAAAGGTAAATATGAGGAAGTGAGTTAATTTTCCGTATCCTTCATAACGCCTCGGATTCGGTCATATACTTTAATTTCTTGTCTAGTTAGTGCAAATATTCCTCGATTCTATCCCAGCAACGGCAGCGTTACTTTCACAGGGTGCGTTCGCTACTTTCGAAAACACACTATTTTCCTTCGTAGTTGCAGGCAGGCAGATAACATACACTGAGCTACAATCATGCGACTTGAAACGCGCTGGTCCTGAATGCAGCACGCTGCGGCAGTATTCAATGCTAGGCAAATATTTTCTTTGAGTAACCTAATTACCGCAATATTTTAATGCGGAGCCTCGCTGCCCTATCATTACGCGTCCAGGCATTATTCATGTGTGACTGCCGAGCGCTGAATTATTCATCGATCCGACACGAGTCCACTTTCTTACACACACGTAAATCCAGCGTATTTACCCGTGCATAATCATTCTCGTACGTGTTCACACCTTCAATGGATTTTTTTGTCGTCATTAACTTGCAAATGGATCTCCTTAAAGCAACAGGAGCCGCGTCTGAGCTAGCAAGGCAGGCGGCCCGGACTCGATCTCCGGCCTGGTCAATAATTTGTGGGGAACAAAGGAGATTCTGTACAGTATTGTTTCTCAGTCATTTTGATAATGAGGTCCCCCTTTTCCACACATTACTTTAGTGTCGCCCCCGGACGTGAAATTTATTTATTTATTTATTTATTACATATGGCTTTTAAGGAACCCGGAGGTTCACTGCCGCCCTCACATAAGCCCGCCAGCGGTCCCTATCTTAAGCAAGATTAATCAGGTCTCTACCATCATATCCCACCTACCTCAAATCCATTTTAATATTATCCTTCCATCTACGTCTCGGCCTCCCCAAAGGTCTTTTTCCCTCCAGCCTCCCAATTAACACTTTATATGCATTTCAGAATCCGCCCATACGTGCTACATGCCCTGCCCATCTCAAACGTCTGGATTTAATGTTCCTAATTATGTCAGGTGAAGAATACAATGCGTGCTGTTCTACATTGCTTAACTTTCTCCATTCTCCTGTTACTTCATCCCTTTTAGCCCCCAATTATTTTCCTAAATACCTTATTTTCAAATACCCTTAACGTCTGTTCCTCTCTCAAAGTGAGAGACCAAGTTTCACAACCATACAGAACAACCGGTAATATAATTGTTTTATAAATCATAACTTCGAGGATTTTTGAGAGTAGACTGGATGACAAAAGCTTCTCAACCGAATAATAACAGGCATTTCCCATACTTCCGATTTATTATAAATGACACTCGGGAGGAAATTAAACGCAGAATAGATAGCCTACGCCCATCCCTGTCTAAAAATCTGTGTTATTGTGCATTACTTGAAAACTATCTTAGTCTGTAGATCGGTGGATAAAAAAAACTAGCCCAGTTCTTTCATAAAAATGGACTTAACGAGTTTTGCGATCACTCTTTCAAATTTTTTTTATGAAACAGTTTCTAGGTAAAGAAGACGGAGAGACACAATTTTTTATGCTCTAAAGTACTTTAAATGTAGCAAGAAATTGAAAAAAAAAGAAAAAAGTAAAAGTACACAAACATTAAATAAGTGGAAAATTATATGATTGATATATTTAATTCCTCAAATTACACACAAAAAAAGACAAAGGAAAGTAAATTGATACATTTTTTGGTTCCTAAAAAATTCCATGTCGTGGACTTGCTATCCTGCAATTCACCCCAACATTTTGCCGCAGTAAAATGTACACGGTGCACTTGACGTGTGGATTTCTGCACAACTTGAAAGGCCTATGTACGATGAAAATCTGAATTTTAATTTTAATTTGAGAAAAAATGTGACTTGTGGGGTTTCTGCAATTCACGATTCAAATTAAGAATGACCAGGGACATTTATCAACGTTAAGTTTTGGATTACAGAACATGCGAAGAGGCACATTGGACGCCCTGAAATAAGATGATCTGATCAAGTTCAGCCTCGAAACGGATCAATGGCCAATCCTTAAATGGGATATAATAATGATTAAGGGACGGATTTTGTTGACCTAAAAGCTAAAAATGACAGTGAGTATATATCATTAGTTGTGTCTCAAGAACGTATAAGGTAACCGCATGGTTTACCGTGCTTTGGAATTCAAAGAATCTTTGCTAAAATTATGATATTTCAAATGAAAAGAATCATGTTCTATGTAAACCGCGCCATAGATTTTGTTGCCTTCGAGGAGAGTACTGAAATCTTCTTTTTGTTTACGTTAGTTGTCAAAGACTTAGTGAATAGATTTCCGAGTCAATGTTCACCAGACCGTAACGAAGTAACCTCTGACAATGAGGATTCTACCTGACATAGTGGAAATATTTGCTGATCTTGAACTATAGTACAGGGACATCATTTTATTTTTACTTCAATTTTTATTGTACCTGTGTTTCTGAATGTACTTCACTCCGACCCTTCTAGTAGCAAACTTACACACACAGCCAAGGCCGCATATGCAGTCAAAGTCGTCTTACGCTCATAGTAAACAGTACAGAGTCAGTGAGTGAGTGAGTATAGTACATTCCAGAAATATGATCGCATTTTTCAGTGAAGAAAGAGCATTCATTATTGAATCATATTTTCGCGCAGGTACTGTCCGTCCATTTAGTTACGTCGCATCCCGGTTTCCCCCACCCGTTTCTAATGGCCCCTCTTTAAAGGCTAATAGCTTGGCTGTCTTTGCTCCTTCCTGAAAACATTTGCTGTTAGGAATTGGACTTCTACGTAATATTATACAGGGACATCATTTTATTTTTACTTCAATTTTTATTGTACCTGAGTTTTCGAATGTACTTCACTCCCACCCCCTCTACTACTGAACTTCCAACCAACATCCACACAGAACAAAGACCGCGTATGCAGTCAGAGTCGCTTTACGGTCATAGTAAACTGCTGAGTTAGTGAGTATAGTATGTTCCAGAAATATGTTCGCGTTTTCCAGTGACGAAATAGCTGTCAATATTGCATCATATTTTCGCACAGGTACTGTCGTCCTTTTTACTACGTCGCATTCTGGTTTCCCCCACCCGCTTCTGCTAGCTCCTCTGTGAAGGCTAGTGGCTGGGCTGTCTTAGCTCTTCTCTGAAAATATTTTCTGTTAGGAATTGGACGTCTATGTAATATTATACAACTGTTTAAAATAACTTAAATAAAAGGGCCTCGTTAAGTAATTAACTGTCACATGATTTCCCCCCTTTCTACGATCCTGCAACAAAACCACTTGGACGGACAGTAGATAGCATGTCTGAGTAATTTTATCTTTTCGGATGGGACAGAAGTGAAGTATAAGTACGCAAGGTACTTACTCTTTTATAGAGCAGGTACAGAATTATTTCAACATGAGTTACTAGTATGAAGGACGAAACTGGTAATTAGAATTAGGTACAATATTCTATAGTACGATAATATGCACAAAAGAATTGGAGCCTGTATCGAAATGAACGGCCAACATTTTCAAAAATGTGTTTAAATATCCATATTATTATTATTTTTCAATTTAACTTATATTGTACGCTAATGTGCTGTAGACAGTATAATAGACACTGCATAATGAATACGTCCGAATAATTCAGTTCGTCAGTAAAAACACTTATTTTTAATACAGTACTGAATTTTGATTAAACAAGAACCTAATGAAAATTATCAAACTCTAAATCGCGATATTTCCTAGTTTACGTAAATGGATGAACTACTTTTCATCCCTCCTATACCTAGTAAAGTGATGTGTTTGTATTTTACGCAGTATCATCGAACTCCAGTCGTGGAAGGGGATAGCAACCGTTAATCCAAAAGTATAGCTAGGTTAATATTAGAAATGTTAGTAAAAGTAAAATGATGTCCCTGTACAACTGTTTAAAATAATTCAAATAAAAGGGCCTCGTTAAGTAAGTAATTGTCACGTGATTTCCCCCCCCCCCGTTCTAAGACCCTCCTACATAACCACATGGACGGACAGTAGATAGTATATCTGAGTACATTTATCTGTGCGAATCGAGCAGAAGTGAAGATTGAATTGACAGTACGTAAGGTACCTTGTTACAGAGTAGGTACAGAATTATTTCGACTGGTGCAAGATTATGACATCACCATGTCGCCTGATTTGAGTGCTTTCCATCATTTCTTTGTGGTTTGGTAAACATCCTACAACAATAGAAGAATTAAATAATTACATTCAAGAAACCATACATTCAATTTTAGTAGATATGCTTGAAAACGTTTTTGATGATGTGCACAAAAGAACTGAAGCTGTATCGAAATGAACAACCACCATTTTCAATAATTTGTTAAATATCCATATTTTGATTATTTTTTAAATTTAAATGACTGTAAATATTGTATGCTAATGTGCTGTAGACAGTATACTATGCATTGCATAATAAATACGTTCGATTGGATAGTTCAGTTAGTGAGTAAAAACACTTACTGGTAATACTGTACTGTATTTTGATTAAATAAAAACCTAACAAAAATGATCAAACTCAAAATCGTAACAATTCCTAGTTTACGTAAATGGATGCACCACTTTTCTTCCCTTCTATACCTAGTGAAATTATTTGTATTGTATTTTACACTAGTGTTGTCAAACTCCGGTCGTGGAAGGGGGTAGCAAACAGTGTTTCCGGTTCTCAATCGTTAATCCAAAGCTATAGTTACGTTAATATTGGAAATGTTAGTAAAAATAAAATGATGTCCCGGTACATTGCAATACTACATTTTAGGTCATGAAAATCCATCCCCTATTTACTACTTACTTACTGGCTTTTAAGGAACCCGGAGGTTCATTACCGCCCTCACATAAGCCCGCAATCGGTCCCTATCCTGAGCATGATTAATCCATTCTCTATCATCATATCCCACCTCCCTCAAATCCATTTTAATATTATCCTCCCATCTACGTCTCGGCCTCCCTAAAGGTATTTTTCCCTCCGGCCTCCCAACTAACACTCCATATGCATTTCTGGATTCGCCCATACGTGCTACATGTCCTGCCCATCTCAAACGCCTGGATTTAATGTTCCTAATTATGTCAGGTGAAGAATACAATGCGTGCAGTTCTGTGTTGTGTAAATTCCTCCATTCTCCTGTAACTTCATCCCTCGTAGCCCCAAATATTTTCCTGAGAACCTTATTCTCGAAAACCCTTAACCTATGTTCCTCTCTCAAAGTGAGAGTCCAAGTTTCACAACCATAAAGAGCAACCGGTAATATAACTGTTTTATAAATTCTAACTTTCACATTTTTTGACAGCAGACTGGATGACAAAAGTTTCTCACCCGAATAATAACAGGCATTTCCCATATTTATTCTGTGTTTAATTTCCTCCCGAGTATCATTTATATTTGTTACTGTTGCTCCAAGATATTTGAACTTCTCCACCTCTTCGAAAGATAAATTTCCAATTTTTATATTTCCATTTCGTACAATATTCTCGTCACGAGACATAATCATATACTTTGTATTTTCAGGATTTACTTCCAAACCTATCTCTTTACTTGCTTCCAGTAAAATCCCCGTGTTTTCCCTAATCATCCCCTATTTACTGATGAATAATTTATGTAAGGTGAAATTTTGAAAAGAAACGGAAGCACCTCGAACGAACTAGCTGTTATACAGTTTTTGTTCGCTACAAATTACAATTGGTCTCGTTGGGATTTCAACCTGGATCTTCGAGGCTCTCTAAACTCTAACCGGTTCGCAGTTGCCATTTGCCACAGTCTTTACTGAGCACGGTGACTGTATTATCGACGACTGCACGCTGAATGATTAATGTGGGAACGCGGGCAGGGTCTTGTTTGTAAACAGACTCGCCTCTCACAGCCCGTCAAGATGCATTGTCAGCATTCGTTTAATATCGAGCGACGACGCGGCTATTTCGCTGTAAATAAATTGCATTTTCGATAGCACAATGATGCCGCCGCTCTCTGCGAAGCGGATATCGTTTCCAAGCCCGGGTCCGTGAATTTCAATCGCAATATAAAAATATTGGCAATTTTGAAGCCCGTGATAGTGCAGTGCAGATTTTCATCATAACAGCGCCCTCTCCGCTACGTGCGGACCGACTTTCGATTACCGATTGTAGCTCATGTCGTTATTATGGGCCTAACATATTGGCAGCAGCTCGGTCGAGGCGTAGAAAATGCAGTAAGGGTAGGTATAACGATACGAGATTCTCATTCCTACCTTCGGTAATTACATCTTGATCGCTCCTTCCAAGGATCAGAGGTTAAAACTGTTTCCTAGTGGTATCCAGGGGCGGCCCGTCCTTATGTGCTACAGCACAATGATAATTTTTGCTCAAATAATGTATTTGCAATACCATAGTATTTGATCTTGCATTTGACAATTTCCCGTGGTTATGTTCACGACGCGTTATAGAGTGTTTAGTCTTCGCTTTTCGGTGCCTCAGGCTGTAAGTTGTGCTACTCATAACTCTATATGAGAATGTAGACAACTAATGCGCATGTGCGAAGCTGAAATCACTGCTCTGATTGGCTATTTTTACGCGGGGAAGTGCTGTGGTCAGCTTCAGCACAACACAGCTTGGAGATTACAAAAGTAAAGCGTACCATAAAGTGTGCGGCATAGATAGGTTCCATGAAGTATCTGAAAACTGCATATGCAAACTGTGTGGTGAAAAATGTGGCAAATATCACGTTCTGAACTGCAAGAAGAATGCCAAAACCGTGACTGAACTCAGTATAGACTAACTATTCTGCACACTTGTGCGCATTTCCTATTATTATTAAAAGTAAAGCGTTACGAAAGAATGCTTGTTTGTGGAAGAACTCGGAACTAAGTACAATTTGTTTGGTAATTCAAGTGTCCGACCGCTGCTGCCATCTACCTGGTTTTTGAGGTTCCTCATGAATTAGTCAGTCTAGAAAATTGAAGCCAAGGAATTATGTGACAAAATAATTCCGGAAACTACTTCTCGTTTCAGTCTTTAACCTACCTAGACGCAACAAAATTGTTAAACATCAAATTTTTTGACAATTTTTCGTATAATTTTCCTGAACGCGAACTTGAAGTTGCTGTCAACAGCTATACTGTACGGAACAAAAGAGTGTTAAAGACACAACTTGGGGTTCTATATGGAAGACCCGAATTCCGAAATATAGATGGAGCTGTTCAATTGTTACAATACATAACATAGCCTCCAACAATTCACAGAATCCATTCTGTGAAGTAACGAAGTTGTTAAATATTTTGGTTACAACACCAATGACCACTGCTGAGCCAGAAAGATGTTTTTCTTTCTTTAAACGCATAAAAACGTTTTTAAGGAACACTATGTCCCAGGATCGCCTCACTGCTCTTGCAATACTGTCAATAGAAAAGAGTATGTTATCCAAGATGAAGGGTTTAACACCAGGGTGATTGACAGGTTCTGCAGTAGGAAGGAACGTCGTATGGACTTCATATTTCGTCACTAGGCGAGTCTCAAATTAAGATAAATGCATATAAGTGTATACAGTAGGCCAATATAGAGATTGTAGCACACTCATTAATTTGACCACCAGCCGCTACTGGTGGTATCTTTTCTATTTCAATGTTATTTAACGACGCTGTGTCAACTTAGTGGTTGTTAGTGTTGAGAAATATACAGAGTAAACCGTATCAATACCACGTCATCAGACATCTCTGTACTCAAGTTCTTTTTCAATAGCCTTGGCCCGCTCATGAAATTTGCTGCCGCTGGAAATCAGGGGTGGTCTTAGTCCTCAGTTGTTTAGAATTAGGTTGTTTAGAAATGTTTTAAATGCACAGAAATATTTTTTTAGGTATAATTTTTATTTATTATTATTATTATCATTATTATTATTATTATTATTATTATTATTATTATTATTATTATTATTATTATTTTTATACAGTCATTACTTTATTTTTCCATTAACACTAATATCTAGGTAACTGAAGACCTCCCTCGAATAAGGGTGTAACCAACAAATCTATAATGTGTGTTTCAGGAGAAAAGAACATTATTTCAGGGGCATATTTCATTAGACCTATATTTACTAGCAGAACCGTTTTATTAATCGAGGATAAAAGTTTATTCAGCTACTGGATGCATTAATTAATTTTTATAAATGAATGCTTTAAAATTACTTTTTCCGCCGAAGTTCACATATTTAATTAATTTGATGTTACATCCTTTTTCAAGGGAGGTCTTCAATTGTCACTGTTTCAATGTAACGCGTGCTGTGCTGATCATACTAATTCTACTATTCCTGTAGTTGTGAGATTATATTCATATGTATTAATTATTTTTTTTAAGTTAATACTTGTATAATAGAATGTATTTTCCTGTTTGTGATTATGTATTCAGTCTCTCTTTTTTTATATATATTTTTTATTATTGCTATTTTAAAGTTAATACTAATTGTGTATATGTATTCAATTTCTCTTTTTTACTTAATTACGTTTATTATTATTTTTAAGTTAATATTTCGGTATGTATTTTTCTGTATATGATTTGATCCTGGTTGAGTGGAAGAGAAGGCCTGAAGGCCTTAACTCTGCCAGAGAAAATAAAACTATTATTATTATTATTATTATTATTATTATTATTATTATTATTATTATTATTATTAAGTAATGCCATTAATTTATGGGAGTTATTCTTGGGGATACTTCAGACAAGTTCAATACAGTTTTGCTCGTTTTTGTTTTCTTTTCGAGTTAAAAATTGTTTTATACAGGGCTTTCATTTCAAAACTTTCCAGTCTAAATAACTAATTATTTAAATAGAATTCAATTTAAACAAAAAACACGTCAATTTAGATAGTCAGGGAGAAGTCTGAAACCAGGCTTAATTGCATTTTAGATTCACCCCCACTTTGAAATTTCATATGGCACCTCTGTATTTTATACGTCTTAAATATGAAACCGTATTCAATTGTTTATACATCTCATTCATTTGCTTTCGCGTCTTTTGTTTTCTATCGTGGCCTGGTAACCTGTAACCTGGTACCATCTATTGCCACAATAAAAATTCTGTTTTATAAAAGAAAATATGTTGAAAATAAGTCCTCATATAATCAGATATCATGGCATATCTGAACAAGAAATAACAGATATCCATTATCATTGTATTGAGGCATTATAGTAGGCTATGAACTGTGAGGAATACTTAATTTCAGTTGTGATATTCTTTTGTCTTTATTTTTAATGTGTTCTCTTTGTATCTGAACAAGAAATAACAGAAATCCATTATCATTTTATTGGGGCATTACAGTAATCTATCAACTGTGAGGTAAAGTTTATTTCCCAAGTGGAATAAAGTAATGTTGAATAAAAGCTACTTTACAAACGCAAAAGTATTCAGTAAACGTATGTTTTTTTTTTGTTATGATCATGGTTAAAATATTTTTCCCTCTGGTTCTATCAAACACAGACTAATGTTCTTTGCACAGTGTAATAAAGAATCCAGTGTCCTTAATGTCGCTGTATGCATTAAGGACCAAAATACGTACACATATGCAGGAACAATCATGCGTCAATTATCTTAATTAAACATGAAACATGTAATTGTTAATAGTACATTATGCAATGAGCCTATAACGAAGGTAATTAAGAAGTGAGTATGGATATTTATGAAACGAGGGCAAGCGAGTTTCATAATGTTCATACGAGCTTCTTAATTACCATTATAGGCGCGTTTCATACGACTTTTTATGCTCGACCATATTTCTAACTTGATATTATTAATTTTATTGTATCTGACCTGGAGCAATGTCCCGTATGTTGTGAGATGTGCGCACACGCGAAAGTATTGATTTTTTCCGAGGAACAGATATCCACATTGACCTTGCTAGGCCATAAGAACCTACAGAGATAACATTGAAATTAAATTAGACATTGAAAAACGAGATGACAAATTGAATTTATTTGAATATTATTTACAATTAACGCTACTTATTATAGTAACAGAACATAACCTTCTGCGACAGTATTGGATTTCCAGCCTCCGTGACTTTTCGCTAATTCTCTTTCGATTGCATATCCGAGAATAATCGATACTTGCGGTTTTATAACGGTAGAAAGCTGACCTATCATTGGCTGAACAGTTGTAACCTGAGTCGTCATTGGCTGAAAGACCTGACCTTTAATAAGTAGGTGTACTTTAATGACGTGCATTAAAGGTCTGCTACCAGGTGTATAATTACTACATTTCGGCATGGTCGAGCATAAATATCATTAAGATATGCAACTCCAATATAAATACGCATTCGCATATCGTCGTTGTTCCTGCAATAACTCCTATGTGATATATTTATCGATTTTCATATTTTTGCTCTATTAAATACCTTAAATAGTGATATTATAGAAAATAATAAAATCTTCTATATGTAATTATATTTCTTTCTTTCGAAAATGTAAGAATTCACAGTCCCCTATGTACGGCTGCCATAGGATAATAAATGTTTTTCCTCCTATTGAAAAATTGTATATTTTGCACATAGGAGTTATTGCAGGAATAACGACGATTACATATTTCTTATCACTAGTGGTTGTCCAACTTCGATGGAATTGGTGAGAGCGAGTAGGTATGTGTCAGTGATTTGAGACCGAGAATTCACCATTAAATTACTTGACATTCGCCTTACGTTTGAGGAAAAGCTCGGAAGAAAAAAACTCAATTAGGTAATGAGGCCAAATGTAAATTTGAAGTCACGCCGAAGCACAAGCTTCAGTGATATCCAGTGGAAGCAAAGAGTATTTCTTTCCTTTAATTATGTTTTTCTACTTTTTATTGTTTTCATTTTCTTCTTTACCCTCATACTGTGTTTTTCTTTCTACTCTTTCAGCTTGCTTTTCGCATCCGTCCTCATCTTTTCTCGTTTCCATCTGTCCTTCTTATCGATTTTTTCCTTCAATCTTCCTTCTTTTTAGCATTTTCTCCTTCCTTTCGATTTTCTCCTTTATTCTTCCTTCCTTCTTTCTTTTCGATTTTCTCCTTCATTCTTCCTAGATTTTCGGTTTCTCTCCTCCATTCCTCCTTCCGCTTCAATTTTTCTCTTTCCTTCTTTCTTCCACTTTTCTCCTCCATTCTTTCTTTCGATTCTTTCTCCTTTCACTTCGCTTTTCCTCCTTCCTTTTCTATTTTTTCAGCCTACCTTTTCGATTCTTCTTTTCGTCTGTTTTCGATTTTCTCCTTCCTTCTTCCCATTCGGCCTCTCCTCTTTCTCCTCCATCCTTATCCTCTTTAGTCTATGTTCTTTATCCTTCCTCCTGTTCTTTCTTTCATCTCCTCCCGTTCCTCTTATTTTCCGACACCAGTTTTTTCCCTTCTTTTCTCTCCTTCCTCATATTTCTCATCCTCATTCTCTTTATTCTTCTCGCCTATTTCTTTCCTCCCCTCTCCCTCTCTCTCTATTTCGTTCTTCCTATAGCCTCTTTACGTTTAATTTCGTCTAGTCTTCCTGTCTCGTTTCTTCATTCTCTTTTCATCGTGTTTATTCGTTGATAAGTATGCAAATTGTGAAGATTGCATTATAATGACAATACAGCGATTTTCTCATCTCGGAATCCTGAAATAATGTTATTCCAGGCTATAGCCTATGAAAAATGTACATTTGAATACGTCATGAGCAAGCAGTTCCATGCACGCATTCTTCATTCGGTCTCAATTATCTCCATACGTTATTATTCGGTCAGGAAGAACAACCTTGCGAAATAAAATAACCAGAAACGACTGCTCTGTTCAGTGACACTATTTTCTGGTGATACTATTTAACTTCGGATTAAACATGCTCAACAGTCACATCTTTTGAAAAACACGAACAGCCGAGGTTTTAAATTACGTGAGCCGACCAAAAAAAGAAAAAAATGTAATTCGAGTCCAGATAATAATTTATTCTCTATACAACGCATATTTTTTACTAGGCCTACAGAGAATATTCACGGCCCATGCGGTGATATAGTTGTATTAAAACAAGGTTATAGAGCGTGACTGGCGGGAAAAATCGAAGTACTCTATGAAAACTTGCTGGCAAGCCTCCTTTTAATTTTAGTGACGAAGTTCGCTGAATCTGGTGGAGATAGTTCTCTTGCCATAGACGAAGAAAAACGAAGAGACGGAGGAAAACATTGAGACAAAGATAAACACTGTGACAGAGAAAAGCATGGGGACGAAGAAAAACACGGTGACGAAGAAAATACGGTGACGAAGAAAAACACTGAGACCAAGAAAAACACGGAGACTGAGACAAACACTGTGACGAAGAAAAACACAGAGACGAAGAAGATACGGTGACGAAGAAAAACACGGACACAAAACTGAGACGAAGAAAAACACAGACGAAGATACGGTGACGAAGATAAACACGGAGACGGAGACAAACACAGAGACGAAGAAGATACGGTGACGAAGAAAAACATGGAGACGGAGACAAACACTGTGACATAGAAAAACACAGAGACGAAGAAGATACGGTGACGAAGAAAAACACAGAGACGAAGAAGATACGGTAACGAAGAAAAACATGGAGGCGGAGACAAACACTGTGACAAAGAAAAACACAGAGACGAAGAAGATACGGTGACGAAGAAAAACACAGAGACGAAGAAGATACGGTGACGAAGAGAAACACGGAGACGAATAAGATACGGTGACGAAGAAAAACACGGAGACAAACACTGTGACGAAGAAAGACAGAGACGAAGAAGATACGGTGACGAAGAAAAACACGGAGACGGAGACAAATACTGTGACGAAGAAAAACACAGAAACGAAGAAGATACGGTGACGAAGAAAAACGCGGAGACGGAGACAAACAATGTGGCGAAGAAAAACACAGAAACGAAGAAGATACGGTGACGAAGAAAAACACGGATACGAAGAAGATACGGTGACGAAAAGCACAGAGGCGAAGAAAAACACGGAGACAGGGAAAGGCACAGAGGCGAAGAAAAACACGGAGACAGGGATAGGCACGGAGACGGAGACAAACACTGTGACAAAGAAACATATATAGACGAAAAAATGGAAAAGAGGAAGAGAGAAAGGCAAAAAAGTGAGATCGACAACATGAGAAGAAATATAAATCTTCATTACACAACTTTGAACACTATATCAGTACGGAATATATACTGTATTTCTTTCACGTGTTAAAATTAGATACCTTGTTGTTGATTAGTTTCAACGGTACCTAATTTTAAGACGTGAAAGAAATACAGTATTCCGATGGGAAGAAAATGAACATTGAAGAAAATAATACTGTAAAGAGAAAGAAGAATAGTAGAGAGAAGAACTTGAATCGAAATTCACGAGCGTAGCTCAGGTACAAGGAGCTGGTTTCCTGATTCGAGGCCACGATCAGGGGTAGGTTCGAATCCTGAGTGAGTTGATTACCTGGTTGGGTTTGTCCGATGTTCTCCCTTATAAGGCGATCCATGGCGAATCCTCAGTCTCATTTTGTCAAATTGCCATCTCGCTATCACCAATCCCACCCCGACGCTATATAATCTGACAACTGATATAGCATCGTTAAATAACCGATTATAACGTGTCTCGAAAGGAAAGCAAAAGGTATACATGAGCCACTGCGTGTGTCACAGACAGCGAAAGAAAGTATTGTACTGTATTTATTCTTTAATAATTCCGAGAAAATACGGAGGAAGGTGGCAACATTGCAAAGAAGGGATTCCTCAAGAATAGAATGGAATTCAGATTGTTTGTAGACCGTAGAAGTCACAATCCGAACTAACTTTGTACGGGAGGCCGGGCGGTTAATGAAGCCAGACGGGCGACACAAAGAAAGTAAAGAAAACTGACCTTCCTTACTGAGAGGTCCTCCCTTGTGAACTAGGATGTGACCAGCACACACAACTTCAAAAATTCTGTTCAAGCACTGTCATAGCTTCTGGCCTTTCAAGAAACGCAGTTCTCCACATGCTGCGTAACAATATTATTTGCTACTACCTTCCCCTTACATCCTTTTCCTCTTTCCTTTCCTTATTTCCAGCTATTCTATTTCCTTCATTTTCTTTCGCATCTACGGATTCTATGGAATAATAAGGGTGTAACTGATGTTTTGTTATTTGAAGTGTTTATTTATTATTTATTTATTTATTTATTCTGGCCTAGTTAAGGCCATCAGGCCTTCTCTTCCTCAACACCAGGAATACAAATACAATAATATATAAAAACAGAGAAAAAATACACTATACACAAAATGAAGCTACACAAAAAATAAAGAGAGAGAGAGAAAACACTATAAACAAAGTAAAGCCACACAAAAATATACACAGGTTGCAGTCACACAAACTTTAAATGAGTGATTAAGTATCATAATTAATTCTATCCTAACTAATTAACTAACATAAACAAGAAACTCGCAATTTTAATCTAGATTAAAAAAGAAAAAGAAAAAAAACACCAATTAATACTTCCAGCAATACCTAAAAACATTAAGACAAAATTTTCCAATTTAATTTTGAATTGTGATAAAGTCCGGCAGTCCCTGACGTCATTAGTTAACGAATTCCAGAGGCGAGGTATTTCTATAGCATAGGAAGACGTTCTATGATGAGGGATAGAAAGAAGTGCTTGATGTCGGTTTCGAAGAGTTGTAAGAAATTGAAAGCGCGATAACAGATAATTAGGAGTAGAAGTATGCATGATTCTAAACAGAAGAGACAGTGAATGTATTGTTCTTCGTTCCTTCAGACGCACCCATGAAAGTAACTGGAGGGAAGGTGTTATATGGTCAAATTTACGAGTATTGCAGATGAATCGTATGCACACATTATGAACACGTTGTAGTTTCTCAGCTAAGAGTGAACTTACATTAGTTAGCAGGGAATTGCAATAATCAGAATGGGGCATTACAAGCGTCTGAATAAGATTCTTTTTTAGACTAAGTGGTAGAAATTCTTTCATATGGAACAAGGAGTGAAGTTGAGAAAATATTTTTTTGCAAATGTGTGTTACTTGAGTGTTCCAATTTAGATCGCTATCCATAAAAATGCCACGATTTTTAACTGTTTCACTGTATTTAACAATAATCCCATTCAATATTATATGTGGTATAGTACTACTGTGCTATCAAGAGTGTTTCGTAGACGATTATGTCCCATTACGATTGCTTGCGATTTCTCTGGATTTAACCTTAATCCAAATTTGTGTGCCAAATTTGTGTGTTGTATCAGCGAAGAAGTATGTTGTGTCAGAGAACTTTTATAGTTTATAGTGGTATTCTGCCCATGGACAGGTCTTTCATTGCAAACTCAACATTCTCCAATCTTTCCTATTTTCTACCTTCTCTTAGTCTGCGCATATGATCCACATATCTTAATGTCGTCTATCATCTGATATCTTCTTCTGGACCAAACTCTTCACCCGTTCACCATTCCTTCCAGTGCAAGATTTCAATTTTTTTTTGGCGAGATGTAGTGAAATGAGGCCGAGGATTCGCCAACAGATTACCTGGCATTTGCCTTATTGTTGGGGAAAACCTCGGGAAAAACCCAACCAGGTAATCAGACCAACGGGGATGAAGTGAGGTGAGGTCGAGGACTCGCCATAGACCACTCGGCATCCGCCGGGGGAAACTTCGGAAGAAACCAACTAGTCAGACCAAACAGGGGATCCAGCCCAAACAGTCGGCCTCGGTAGCGTAGTTGGTATAGCGCTGGCCTTCTCTGCTCGAGGTTGCGGGTTCGATCCCGGCCCATATCGATGACTAAAAGTGTGTTTAAATGTGATAGGCTCATGTCAGTAGATTAACTGGCATATAATAGAACTCTTGCGGGACAAAATTTCGGCACACCGGCGACGCTGATATAACCTCTACAGTTGCAAGCGTCGTTAAATAAACCATAATTTAATTTTTTTCCAACCCAAACCCGCGTTCCTTCATAACCTTTATGTATTGATATTGTCTCATCATTCCTTGAACAAAATACAGGCGACCAGTTCCATGACCACTAATCAAAGACCACACCATGATGCTTAAAGGATGTTTAACAGTCTTCTACATAGAAAGACGCCAATGAGAGATGCTGGAATCAACATACCTTCTATGACAACCCGTCGGAGGATCAAAGAGTTAGGGTTTTCATGTCGCACTCCAAACAAGAAACCATTCCTGAAACCATACATGGTGAAGAAGCGTCTCTCTTGGGCAAAGCAGCATCAATCTTGGACTGCGGATGATTGGAAAAAAGTGAGTTGTTTGTCATTCACATGATTTCTTTGTTAGTTACAATTTTACGCTATACTGGAGAATTAGCACGGTCACTTTGAACCGTGCCGTTACGTTTACCACCAAATTTAAGTAAATACACAATGTCACCAACATAAGAACATGACGTTGGTGTGTGGCGTAGTTGGCGGGAGAAATTTTTTCTCTCTCTGTCTACCTCCTTCGTTCTGAACATTATTGAGAGATAGCACCACTGTTAGCGACAATGTGTATTTGCGTAAATATTGCAAGTAAATTATGACGAGTGCCTTAGATGAGAGGCTCGGGACAGAAACAGTTTTGCTGTAGCGCATGCGCGGACCTCTCATGCAGTGGGAGCGTGATCCTTACTTGAATTTATTTTTGCGTGTACTTGCAGATTAAATGATTGAGATCCCTTCTTGCTCCGGTTACAGGCCTTGCATTTACGAAGGTTATGTTATGTTAGGTTAGCTTAGATTAGCTTAGCTTAGCTTAGGTTAGGTTAGATTAGCTTTGGTTAGGTTAGATTAGTTTTGGTTAGGTTAGCTTAGCTTTGGTTAGGTTAGGTTAGGTTAGCTTAGCTTTGGTTAGGTTAGGTTAGTTTTGGTTAGGTTAGCTTGATTTGATTCGTCCATGTAGTAGTTAAAATTATATAATATGACAGATTTTGATTCGTAATATTGTTAAAAAATAATAGGCCTATAATGAAAGCGGTGAATAATTTCATTGTCCTTAAATTTTTTTTTCGTAAAAGGCTAGGTATTTTTCTATAGGCCAGAAATAAAACAGCAACGCCGTCATAATTACGTACTTTACGCTTTGGCGAACATTAACCGGAAATTTACTTTCCGTCATTTTAATTGTATTCCGTGAAACACACCTTTTTTTCCTGTTAATTTCCTTGTGATAACCTAGTTTATTATCTTATTACATCTTCATTTTCTTTTAATGCATTCAAAAAACCGCCGTTGTACTACATAAAACCTTTAACTTGACTAATGGAGTGAATTATTTAAGAATATAGTCGCGAATTTGACTACCACCATTTCGATTATATTTTGTTTGATACGGCTCGGTACGGCCCGGTGACTAGTGGCCAGCGAGTAGAGTCGACTATCGATATTGGTCTGCCGTGCATATTATCCAGTTGTTCCCATTTTTACTTTGTGTAAATGTGTTTTATGTACTGTTTAGGCCTATTTCTTTTTCCAGGTGTGTTTTTCAGATGAATCTACCGAAAAGATACTTGCTGAAAATCTGTGTTCGTTAGAAGGCGTAAAGGTGAAAAGTACAATAATGAATATTATGAAGACTGTTAAACATCCTCTAAGCCTCATGGTATGGTCTGTGATTAGTGGTCATGGTCGTCGGTATTTTGGTCAAGGAATGATGAAACAATATCAATACATAAAGATTCTGAAGGAACGGCTTCTTCCACAAGTCCGTGAATGGTTTCCAGATGGTTATTTTGTGTTCATGCACGACTCTGCGCCCTGTCACAAAGCAAATAAGGTGACAAAATTCATGTCTGACAACAAAATTAAGGTTCTGGATTGGCCTGGTAACTCTCCGAACCTTAATCCGATTGGAGATATTTGGGAGCTAATGAAGAGGCAAATTCATTCGGAAATTATTACAAATAAACAATCTTTAATATAAAAACTAATCAATGTGTGGTATCACGGCCAAGAAATTAAAAACAATTGTATCCAAGGCATTTCTAGTATGCCAAATAGAGTTAAAACTGTAATTGCTGCAAAGGGATGTGTGACAAAATATTAGTTTTCTTGTTTATTTCATTCCATATTCATTATTACACAATTAAATATAATAATATTGTTTATAAAACACTATTTAGAGTAATAAAGCTTTTCCAGTCGAGAAAATCCAAATTACTTGTGTTTTATGTGAATTTGAAGATGAAATTCCTACTTTTACCAAGTGTCCCTAATAATTTGATCACCCACTATATGTATGATGTCTTTTTGCCTGCCTATTTTAATGATTCATAATGCCTAAACTTCCGGTCTCTGATTTTATAGATTTGGGATGTGATGGCTCTACGTATTTAAGACTGACACAGCGTTTCAGGCTTGTGACTGTTTTCGTAAGGCTGAACACAGTCATCACTCGGCCTTTCTGTTCTCCTTGTCGCTAGCAAAATCAATCCAGTCGCTACCTCAAAGCCCGCTACTCTGGAATTAATTTCCTATTTCCGGTCTTCACGCCATGCTTCCAGCCCCACCCATGCATGCTGCGTCTCGTTCGTTTTGGTTCAATGGTCCCCTGGTTGTCATACGAAAAAAATACGCTGTGTAGTTTTAAAGAGACAAGCAATGTTGGCTTAAAACACGCCGTGATTCGAAGGTTGGATGTGCTGTCCTCTTCCGGTTAGAAAAAACGGAACTTTCTCATGGGTGCGTCAAATTTGGTGTTGAGAGGAATCCGAATTCTAAGAGCTGCAAAGTGTAGGAGAAAGCCAATGTCTACCTACTTAGATATAACAAGCGGAGCAAGTCCACTGCATTCGATAAGCATCATGGGTAGGTACAGCATGAAAATCCAGGAATATTATGGACAGTAAAAAATTGATCTTACGGGAATTGATATTTAAGAATTGAGCCGTTCAGAGCAGAAGTGAAGTCAAAAATGGGTAATGAGGGTTAAAGTAAACATTCTGTAAAATACAGCGCAAAGTAGCAATTAATATTCAATTTATTTAAACTATTAATAGTCAGTGGATAGCAAGAAGGCCATATTAATTGCTACTTTGCGCTGTATTTTACAGAATTTTTGCTTTAAACCTCATTACCCAATTTTGACTTACACCACTTTTGCTCTGAACGGCTCAATTGTTAATTCGTTTTAAAAACAGTGAGTCCGATACGTTAATACAAATTTATTTTATTTCCTAGAATATTATATACAATAATAAATAAAAAAATAAATAATAAACTAAAGAAGGAAATAAATAAAGTACGAAAGAAAGAAATATTGTTTAAACTCTTCAACAATATCCTTAATATTTGCGCCGTTTTCAAGACGTTGACTAATATTGTATTTATTTTGTAATAAAAACTCAGACGTGAACGTGTTTGTGACGTGATGCCTTACAGATATGCGGGGACTTGGATTCTCGTCACAACGACAAACCACGTACTGTTTTGCTGCTTTCTTTAAACTCTAACCATTTTACTAAATCGGCGGAGCCGTGTAAGCATGGCGTAAGAATGTTCGGAGTTATCTAGGATGTTCACTGTGGTGCCAAATTTTTGTTTTTGCACATTTTTAGAGATGAATAAACACTCAATCTGAGATACGTAACGGTTCCATTATCAACGAAGGCAAGGATAAGGGAACGAATCGGTTTGATCCGTTATCAATTTTGGATAGATTCCTAATAACGAATCAAATAGACAGGTTTTCTTTACTTTGTTGATGAAGTCAATACGCATCTCAAGAAACATCGAGAGTTTTTGCATCTTAACACCCAACACTTGACCATGATGTCAGAAGTTGGCAAGTATGACCAAGAAAATTAGAAGATCGACCTCCTTTTAATTTAGTCTGACACATTATCTTCATGTTATATTCTATGTCTTCATGTACAACTGATGAAAGTAATTTGCATAATGTTCTGAGTTAATTTTTAATTGCTTCAACTTCATTCTCTTAAGTATGATATGGAACACGTATCCATTAAAATCATTAAATTACTACCTAGCGTAGGAATCTATAATGAAAATGATTATTTTTTTAAAGGAATAATTTCTTATTTGGTCTTAAACTTAATTTTTTTCTAGAAATGCATTAAATGAAATACAAGGTGTCAATTAATATGTGGGAAACCTTTAGGGAATGGATAGAGGATCTAAGAGCAAGCAAAATAGTTCACTTAAACATACAGTCAATTTCATTTTTTTTACAAATACAATAGCAAATAACAAACACTAATAAATCTCTCAAGCTTCCATGATCTCTTGCTTTTAGTTGAGCCAGGTGGCAATAATAAGTTTTTTTTACAAGAACCACTGATTTAATAAACCTGACCCAAGAAAGTACGACCTAAACCACATGAAATAAAAAATAGGCCTACCTGTAATAAAAAAAAAATAAAGCGAAACTGATTACATATTTACGTTATTTTTTTAGGTCCTGTATTCATTCCCCAAAGATTTCTCATTTGCATCAGTTAACAACCTGCGTATCACCAAATTTGAAAAGATCTTTAGTTGCCGCTTTATATTGTGACGTCTGCTCTCGACGTCACATGCCTAGGACCCTACAAATTGACGTGACGCACGCTACTCACTCAGGCATATAAATCTTACATGGTCCGGACTGAAATACGCATGCACATCTCTGACAAGAAACATGAAAGTTCTCATGGATTTATGGATTTTAGTCTTTTCGACCTTTAAAAATGTTACATGATGTCACTTAAACCCATGTAAATACTGTACAAAGATATGGTAATATTCACTTATCCACAAATATGAGAAAAGTCATCCCGAATAGTGTAATAGTTACCACGTTTGCCATATTCAGTGTTTGGAGGTTCGAAACCGACCAAGGGCGAGGGAAAACTACAACGTACAGCAAAAAAATATATATAAGATGAGCAGAACGGATTCCGGAGAGACAAATCTTGTATTTTTAGTAGGTTATTTTACGACCTGTTTCAACATCTTACAAGCAAACGTTCTGATGAAGGGAAGATACAAAAGGTAATTTTTTTTCTTCCACCATGTTAATACTGTGAAAAGAAGTGCTTATACAAATTTTGGCCACTCGACCGAAATTACGAGGCCGTCCAGAAAGTGATTTTCCCTGGGCCGTTTAAAGAAAAAAAGCACAATTTCATGAAAATATTTATTGAAACAGATACAACAATTGTTGCGCTGCTTGTCAGCATAACCCCCATTGTAATTGAGACATCTGTCATACCATGGGATCAATTTTTGTGTCGTAGAAGTCAGCCGTCTCAGACCGGAACCAGCGTTTGACTGCGTCTCCACCTCTCTCTGTCGATTCTATGATATGATAAATGTCTCAATTCCGATGGAAAATATGTTGAAAAATAGCTCAACAATTGCTGTGTCCGTTCCAATAAATTTGTCCAATGAAACTGTATTTTTTTTCTGTTAGCGGCCCCTGGCGAATTAATTTTTTAACGGCCCTCTTAATTGCGGTCGAGTGGCCAAAATTTGTATAAGCACTTCTTTTGACATTATTCACATGGTGGAAGAAAAAAATTTAACTTTTTTTTCTGCCCCCATCAGAACGTTTGCTTGTTAGATTAGCCTATTTAGCGTCTGAATGAGATGGTGATAATGCCGGTGAAAAGAGTCTGGGGTCTAGCACCGATAGTTACCCAGCATTTGCTCATATTGAGTTGAGGGGAAAACCCCGGAAAAAAGCTCAACCAGATAACTTGCCCCAACCGGGATTCGAACCCGAGCCACCTGGTTTCGCGGCCAGACGCCCTAACCGTTACTCCACAGGTGTGGACCAAATCATGGAATCACCTTTTGTATCCTTCTGTCGTAGAAGTCTGCCGCCTGGGATCGGAACCAGCGTCTGACAGCCGTCTGCACCTCTCTGTTGATCCCACGATAAGACAAATGTCTCAATTCCAGTGGGGAATACGTTAAAATAGCTCAACAATTGCTGTATTTGTTCCATAAATTTTTCCAATGAAATTGTTTTGTTTCTGTAAACGGCCCCAGGAAAACTTATTTTTTATGGCCCTCATAATTGCGGTCGAGTAGCCAAAATTTGTACAAGCACTTGTTTTAACATTATTAACATGGAAAAAAGAAAAAAAAAAAAACTTTTTTATCTGCCCACATGAGAACGTTTGCTTTTAAGTTACACGCTTCTGAAATTTGAAAATAAACATGGAGTTACGAAAGTATAAGGATTTAAAGTCTAGGAAAATGGTGCTGGATGTATTATAAATATGACATATTAAAGCAGTCTACATTCATATTATTACTCAACAGAAAAATCAGTATTAAAGCTGGTTTTCAAAGTCTCCCACTTTCTGCAGCAATGCACGTTATCGCGCTAGAGTGAACTGCGCGCGTCAACGTAAGTATAAAATCAAACAAAAGTGCGAACAATGAATCCAATTCGCAGTTTTTATTGTGTATATATTTTGTGGAATACTCTATCCTGTCCACTGTTCCAAGCAGTGTCAGTTATTTTCAATCAATCACTGCGGCGCATCAAACCTCAGAAGGTTTTTGGCCTCAGTTTCAATTTTCCTCCAGTATAAAGGCCCATTCACAATGGAAATTAAACATAACGTAAGCGTTCACTTAAGAATATAAACGTAAGCATGAAATCAAAACGTCATACCATCATTCACGAACATAAACATAACAGCAAAGATACTTGGTACCGTAACCTTGGAAACATAACGATATCATTTCGTTATAGTCTGTTGTATACTTCAGCTCTTTACGGCTGTGCATTATTTCCAAATCACGTAAGCATAAACATGAAAGTTATAGTCGCGACGCTGTTATTCCCGGCGTGACTCCTCCTCTTTGCTTACGTCTTAGGAAGTGAAGGCTCTATAAAGTCTAGGTAGGTAGTATCGTTCTCCATTTTTGTTCTTTCGTTGCCGAGTTACCACATGAGGAATCTATTTGACACACCGTTAAACATTATCATGTCGTAACTTCTATGATAATATAATAATAATAATAATAATAATAATAATAAATTGGGCTAACCGTCTATACTTATCTAGTTTGTATTTGGATTAAACATTAGGCCTAACGTTTTCGGCACTTATGTGCCATTTTAAAATGTATGGAAGCTGCCTATTACATGATCAAATAGATACACCTTGTATGTGATATATGTGGTATGTACCCTTGATGATCTGCCATCGTTTACAACATATATAAAAATTAAAATTAAAACACTTATTAAATTTAAAATCTATACTAATCTACATCTACAATAAAAGTCCCTTGTTTTATGTAACAATGTGGTTATCTTGAGGTTGTTATCACATGTAGTTCCTATGTTGTTAAAATGTTTTTGAGTTGCACTGTGTTGCACGTATTGAAATGTTAAAATTCTGTTTGTTATATATTAACACACCAAGGATTCATGTTGTTTCACTTACACAAGTCGAAGCACTGTACCACGATGAAATGTTGCGTAATATCAGTTACATTGATGTTTGTTGATGAAGATGGCACATAAGTGCCGAAAACGTTAATGTTTAATCCAAATACAAACTAGATAAGTATAGACGGTTAGCCCAATTTATTATTATTATATTACAACTTGCTTATCGGAGAATTACACAAAATGAAAAAAAAAAAAAAAATCCTATGATAATAAATCAAACGCACTGTAATTCAGCAAATAACGTCCTCGTGTGCTTTCTGCGAACGCCAACGAAAGAGCCAAAATGGCGGGCGATTATATTAAGTATTTATCCAGCCTTAGGAAATGCTTAACGTCTTCATCAGCGAATCACAATACTCACACGTTTAAATGTATCCGATCTGCAACGTGATTGCCTGCCGGAAATTACAGCGACGGGACTATAGGAGTTTGCAAACTTTCATGTTAACGTCTAACGGCTGTGTTTATGTGAGTCATGTGAATTTGATCACCAGACCGCAAACTTTTGTATTTATGCTACGTTTGTATTTAATTTTCATTGTGAATGGGCGTTGATAATTCTAAACGATCGAGCGAAGTTCACAAGAATCTGTGTTGCGGAACCAAGAACCATAATTATTTACAACACTATTCAAAATCGGAGACATAATATAGCTATATTAACTGTTTTATTTTTACAACAATATCAGGAAACAGTTCCTAGAATATTGCACGATCTTCGTGACTCACCCTGTATAGCGATTTAATTCTGTTGGATTTCACCCGCGGCATCTTACGGCCCTTCGTCTCCTTCCTCCCCAACCAGCATACATATATGATTATGTTAATATTTCTGCTGCCTGGCTGTTAATACGATTTCCATGTTACTTCTTTTAAGATCAACATATTTTCCTCCGACAGAGAAATATTCCCATACAGAATAATCTCCGTAATCCAGTTTATTCTATTTCAAAGTCTCTGAATTCCATTGCGACTTCATGATAACAGGCCTTTGGTAAAACTGAGGGGGAAAAGGGGAAGACAATCGACTGATAATGAAGCCCTGACCTACACAACACAAGTTAGCTTAAGTATAGGTTTCAAGATAAACGATGAAATATTGCGTGAAACGAGAAGAGAGAGAGATTACATATTTGAATGTAAACATTTAACACCGGAAACAATGTTGCCAATGGTTGGGTAATTTCACGAAAAACGATATTGAGAAGAGAAAGACAAAAATAATGATAAAAGGTGAAAGGAATATCAAGAGATGAAACATAAAGGATGATTTACGACGTATGACCCGAGATTTAGGAATGAATTCTATAGTTTAATTTTGAGCAAAAAGTACTACAGTCGCGATCAAACCTCCTGACATTTGCAGGTGTGTCCGCTTATCCGCGATACCCACTAGCGGCAGTGCTGCGTTGCAACATATGGACACCCAGACTTGCCGCTTAGAAAGTCTCAAGATCAAATAATAAGTGCGCTCGGAAAATTGATATGTTATAGGGACCCTGCATGTATAAGTCGGACCATCGGATCGGTGCCCCCGTAAAATATGCGAACTGAACCCTAATTCCTTCTCAGCCTCGATAATTCATTTCTCTCCCTGCATTCCTATCTCTCTCTTTTCTATCTCTCTCCCTTTCTCTCCCCCACTACTCACAATTTTGGCCTTCTTGCAGGACAGTTTACAATATTTGCACTTGCAGTCCAGTGTTGTCAACTCAACATGAACACTGTAGCACGGAGTGGCGAAAGAAATATTATTAAGCAAGTACGTAATAGCATTTTGCGATGAAGAGAAACAAACAGGTCGATATCTGTTTCTTATAAATCAGGCAACGAAAAGAGCAACTGATATCACAGGTGAGGCTTATTTTATTTCACTTGATTATGTATTAAAATTACTTACTTAACTAATACTAATAATACAACATTTTATGTAATTTATATAGACAGGTCAGAACTCCTAATAAAGAAAATCAGGAGACAGGGAGTCTGTGCAGGAGATGAAAAGCTAGAATCACCAGAGAAGAACAGACCAAGGGAACTTTTAATTATTGTAGATGATATGAACCGATGTATTTTAAGAAGAAAGATACAAGAATTTTTATACCGTTCAGAAAGAAGTTTCAACATTGAAGAAATTACTGAAGCTTGCGAGAGAAGTAATAATTTCCAAGGTTGGAGAGAAAAACTACGGAAAGTGATTCGAGACATGGGATTTAGGTTTAAAAAATGTAGAAATACAAGATGTATTTTGATTGAAAGAAATGATATTGTAGCATGGAGGATCAGTTATTTATGACACCGTTTGACGGAAGTTTGACAACATCCCTATTCGGCAAGGTTCGTGGTCTACTGTTTAACGTGGTGGGAGGAAAGCGGGTGGAATGGAGTGAGTACAGGCGTTAACTTTTCCAAGAACGACGACAGCGCTGAAGGGGCACAGATCCGATGGTCCGACAATATATAGTCTATGATGAATGTTTAATGTTTTCTGAACACACAGAAACAAAAATCACATTTCTACCTATAGTGGTTCCAATTTTATGGGTTAATACAATGTGGCATTGTATGGTGCACAAACATGAACATTACGACTTGACGGAGTGAAGAGAAGTGACTAGAAGCGTTTGAAATGTGGATATGGAGAGCGATGGAGCGTGTGAAATGGACAGAGTAAGAAATGAAGCTGTGTTGGAAAGAGTGAGTGGAGAAAGAATGATGCTGAAACTGATCAGGAAGAAAAAAAGGAATTGACTGGGTCACTGACTGAGAAGAAACTGCATCCTGAAGGATGCACTAGAAGATATGGTGAACGGGAAAAGAGTTCGAGGCAGAAGAAGATATCAGATGAGATAATATGAATCATATGAGGAGACAAAGAAGAAGGCAAAAACAGGAATGATTGGAGAATGCTGGGTTTGCAATGAAAGATTTGCCCTTGGTCAGAAAACTGTGAACGAATGAAGGAATGTACTGTATTATGTATAAAACGTTATCAGGGGTGCAAAAGAGAGCCACCCGCTATAGTGCAAATACAGCATTACTTATAACCCGGAAAAGAGAGACTTCTTGTGCGAGAAGAAAAAGTTCTGATATCTAGGATAATTATTCAGAGGTTGGCAACGCTGACGATAGCTAATCCTGCACATCGAAGTAACCTCCGACGTTCCCACACATCCCATTTCGTGGCCAGCATTCGGCATATTAATACGATAGCAAGGACACGAATTCTCTGGGAAGCACGCAGCCATGGGAATCGATTACTGACTCACGTGGCGGGGAGTGATTGGGTCCTGCGAACTCTGAACCCTGCCTCCTGCCTCCGGCAGTCAGTCGCGAGTCACCCTGCTCGCTCCCAGCACCAACAGGCCACTCTTCAGTTGCAGTACCGGCGCGGCGCGGCGGTAAGTACAATCATACCAAGTATACAATAGATCCAGTTACGCATTGTTTTTAATTCTTAAGAAAACGTATTACAAGCCATGTCGCTGTTATTTCCAGCAGCCAATCACGTTGCAGTTCGGCTACATTTAACCGTGCGCGTCTTGTCATTGGCTGCTGATGATGCTATACATTTCCACTGCTGCCAGGTGTACATTACGAACTTTATACTGGCGTCATAAGAAAGGAAGATTCAAAGAATTCCTTATTTTGAATTTTGCGGTATGTCTAGTTGCCGGCAAAACAGTCTTTTGTTACTTTTGCTTTATTACATTGTAGGAAATGTTCGTAACCATCTTAGCAAACAACTGGCAGGAAGTAAGATTTGGCGCTCTGAAGACCAAGACAACGTCTTTTGCATGTAGCCGCCGAGGTCCCCCGACTTGAATGTTTGTAACATCTTCTTATGAGGTTACATAAAATATATGTATGTATCTTCACCGCCGCTGCGACATCATACCTACGATACCACGGAGTTCATTTCACTAGATATGTTGGAGTGCGTGTGGCGTGAATGAAAATAGCACTGATGTCTGCTGTGTGAAACGGGGGCTGCACATTGAGTTGTTTGTGAGGTATACACTATAAAAATTTTTAGTTGCTCTTTCTAGTGTCACCATTTTTATGTACACACTACTACCGACAGAGACGATATAGGCCTAGCCGTTTAAAATCACGGTTTTCTGTGACACTCTGGACTCCCCTGTTCGGCGGCAAGCAGATATATCGAATGTGCAACAACGCGGCCAGCTTAAGACGTAAACAAAGAAGGGGGGGGTCACGCCGGAAATAACAGCGACGCGGCTATAGTACCGTAATTATTCTTTACTTGACGTGCCGTTCTCAACAATAGAGTCTGCAATGATGTAGCAACAATGGAATTAAAATTACTATTTCGCTCATGCATAATAGCCGCGTTCATTTATTATACAAGCGGCATCAAAGTGATCCCTTTTTTTCCTTTTATATTTAATTACTACATTGTTAAGACTATGTTAGGTAATACTACGCTATTTTTTCCCCACAGATTAAAAGAAAGCGACAACAGTTCTTTGCCAATAATCTTTCAGAATTTCCAAATGGCATGTATTCGTCAGCTCCACGTGGATGCCACTGTTGCTAACTCCTTTACCGCTAAAAGAAAAAGCAGCATCAATATACTTTTTCAGTATATGTCACCTGCAAGTAGATAACTAACAGTGGATTCGTAAACTCTTAAACTGCCCTTACTGTCATGATCTTGCTTGCCTTCGCAAGTGATATAAAAAGTTTACTCAAGTACTAGTAAAACAGATTATTTGACAATATATTTGAAACCCATTTTTTGCCTTACAGTTGCAAATTTTTAATACGGTATTTAACGACGTATCAAACTGTGACGTCATCTGGCATCGATGGAATTCATAACATTGAGATGGTATTTGGCAATATGTATCCGAAGATACATCAGTCTCATTGGTTGAGGAAAAGTCAGAGTAAGTCCGAACAGGATTCAAACCCACGCCTCAGCGCAGTCACGAATCGAGCTCGCTAACCCCTAAGCAGAGCGGGTACCGTGTATACCTTAGTTTATTTCAAGGAGTGCAGTTCGGTGGCTTATTTGAACACCGAACTGCACTTCTTGAAATAAAATAAGGTATACCCTCTCTGCCCTAAGTTTAAGCTACGCCAGCAGCGGTCCCAATAATTGCTAACGACAACTATATTTTTGTACAGTACTTATTTTTTGTCCGCAATATTTAGTCAAGTACTTTCAAAGGGAGTTTCGACTCTAAATAATTGTGAAATCTTCCCTTGACTTTGACGGTTACTCAGGGGAAGACGAGCGGAAGGAATGTGACCTTGACTGTGGTTGCTGATTATTATAAACATCACTCACATAAGCATCCCAGTAGCCAGGTTATTACTCATGTCGAAAACATTAGTAACAATACTGTTCTCCAACCAGGAGATTAACCGAGAAAAGAAATGTGCTTACTATTGCGTCATCTATTGGAGCGAAGTAGATAACATTACCGTTATAACATCAGCTGAAAAAACATACGCTCTCCTGCATATGTTATTTCCTGTATGGAGGGATTAAAAGACCTGGGGCCGTATTCATAGACATTTCGCAGCACGCGCGACGAGCGTACTAAGCTAGCCCCGGCTATCCACTGGTTACTTGTACAAAATTCAAATCATATCCTATCGCTAACACTGGTTTATGAATACGAAAAACGCTGATCATCCACCGGAAGCCCGCGCTATGAATACGGCCCCTGGAGATTAACCGTGATCTAATTTTGTAACTAGAGTAGTATAAATATGTGTGTATCAGTGTTATCGTTTGTGCTATGAGAGTTAGTCAATGGACATGCGTGTACCCACGTGTGTGACCTTATCTTATGACATCAACATTCATTACCCCGCTGCTATATACATTGACCCTGCTGCATCTCATTCCCTTGAGACTTTCTCCTGGTTGGAGTACAGTATGTGCATGGAAATTAAAAGCTACGAATTATTTTGACAAAGTAACTATTAATAATAATTATTGCTTAATCTAGTACGAATTGTAATTAATAACGTAACTTCTGACTTCCCAAGCACAAGAGCAATGACAAGAAACTGACGGTCCACATAGGCTACTTTCTAATGAATAGTATATATCGCTAATGCGTCACATAATGTAAGCATTCATCTTATAACATTCTTCCCTCTCTACCGTCTCACCTCCCGCTCTTCATCTTGTGAGTAACAAACAATAGATATGTTTTTATCTGACAGATCGGCAGAAATGAAGTTGAACTCTAGTTTTTCTTCGTAACAAAAACGAAATCTAGTACTTGATGCAAGCCACAACGTTTTCGTGTAACTTTCTTTTTCCTCTTGTTACTAATAAGTGCCTAGGCTATCTGTAGAATGTTAATCAACAGAAAATGTCCATGTTGCACCGAACATCCCACCTCTTATCGCAACACACTGTGCGGTCCGGCAAAGATATAAAAGCCTAAGAGAATTACTGCTGCGTTCCTACTTTATAGGTTTGATGGATTTTATGAGAACCGACAATAATAACTTTCACATCGAGCGCCGCTTTTCTTTACTACTTGTCTTTACTGCTGCGGGCGAGGATTTATCCAAAGGGATAAAACTAATCTCAATAGCAAATACACAGAGATTAACGTAGCTTTTAAATTCGTTTCTCGGTACTTCTGATGATTCAAACGTAGGCCTACTCATTATATGGCGAATTTTTATGTAAAACTACGTTCCTCCTCACTAGATATGAATTGGGAATTGACCATCACATTAACATCCAATCCCTTCTCTCACTCTCCTTGTGTTCTCCTATTCTCCTTTTCATCTTTGTGTTAGTTTTATTCTTCCATTTCTACTTGTCTTCCCCTCATTCTTCTTGTCTTCTCATTCTCCTAGTCCTCCCCTCGTTCTCCTTGTCTTCCCCTTGTTCTCCCTGTCTCTCCCTCGTCCTCCTTGTCTTTCCCTCGCTCTCTCTAACTTCTTCTTGTTTTCCTTGTATTCCCCTCCTCCTTTCATTTATCGCACACGCACACGCGCGCGCACACACACATACACACGCGCGTAAAGAAATGAAACATAGTGAAGCTAAGTACCTGTCGACAGGTGATCGCGCCCACACGTTCTAGGTAAAGCTATGCAGCATAATAATGCAATGCATCTCTCGATAGGTGATCGCTCCCACACGTAATTCTATGTAGAGATACACAGTATAGTAAAGCTATGCAAAGCAATGGACCTGTCGATTTTTTATATCTCGAAGGCCTGCCCGCTTTCCAGATACATTGCAACCATTTGACCTTTGGTGCTCGTCTTCAGATTTTCCACTTCGCCACTCTAGTAATCCAAGATCGACAGTGAAACGCAATAATCAGAAAACGATTATATTGGGAGGCTAGGTCTTTACTGTACTCCAACCAGGAGAAAGTCTCAGGGAAATGAGACGCAGCGGTGTAATGCTGCGAATGAATGTTGATGTCATAAGGTCACACACGTGGGTACATGCACTTCCATTGGCTAACTCTCAAAGCACAAACGATAACACTGATACACACATACTTATACTACACTAGTTACAAAATTAGATCACGGTTTATCTCCTGGTCTTTTAATCTCTCCATACACGAAATAACATATGCAGGAGAGCGCATGTTTTTTAAACTGACGTTATAACGGTAATATTATCTATCTATTTCGCTCCAATAGATGACGCAATAGTAAGCACATTCCTTTCACGGTTAATCTTCAGGTTGGAGAACATTAGAGGGACAGGATTCATCCACGTATGACACTCATTGATCCAGTGTTCGAGGGTGGTCTGGATAGCATTCATGAATCCGATACTGACACATGGGCTATCAGCCCGGACAGAGCCATGTGCCATTCCTAGGCTAGTAGGTGTACCTGATATGGCCCAGAGTTCCAAACCCTTAAATCTCATATCAGCATCAGAGACAGAAGACCCGTGCTACCCGCAAGACTTTAACCCATGCTATGCTTAACTACTGCAGGAGACAGATGAAATGAGGGAGAGGTTGAGAGTATTAGTGGATTAAATAGGGAAACGGGAGTTCCTGGGGAAAACTCCCCAACAACGTCAATTTTATTCGTAACAAATTCCATCATGACCTGGCCGAGAATCGACCACTGGGTGGAAGATTAGCACTGTCAGACACAGACGCTGAATTGTAGTGGGAGATAATCAAGATTGCTAATTGACGACGATGGACAAAATAAATCCTCGGACACACTCTCAACTATTGATTCATAATGCTCGTCTTCTTATAGTAATGAAATCCACGAACGACAGTGATTCATATTCTTTATTCATTCATATTCTTTATTTGCCTGAAGGCACAAGAATACAAGAGGCCTCGTCAATGTGATAATATAAAAAACAATGTGTCAATATTTAAAATATTAAAATAGTAAAAAATAATAAAATTTAACTAAAATACTACATCATTTTCAAAATGCAATAACCATAGCAGGACTATAATGGATAACATGCAGTACTGTCAAATGTGCGGCAACATTGGATGAAATAAATCCTCGAATATACTGCCTTTTTATTGATTCATAATACTCACTTTCGTATTCTTCGCTTCGTTAACTCATGAAACCTACGAACGACAGTAAACTGCAGTGACCAGAGAAAGGATTTATTCTGAGATACGAAGGACTGTCACGTTTGTGATAGCAGATGAGTGAACTGCAACTTACTGACTTCTACAGAAGTGTTTGCGTACGAAAAATTGTAAAAATAAAATCTAATTGGCTAAAAGAATTAGAATACATTGAGCAGATTAAGCCTAAACTGGGTATGCCAATAAATCGGATTACTAAATGTAAATATAATATGTAAAATAAATGAATGAGAGAAACATTGAGATAGACATGAACTGTACAGTAATTTAATCAAATTACGGTCATTAATTGATAACAGATAAATCAAAATCTTACGAGGAGAAGAAGAATATCTATTTTTTCCTGGGGTAGCTCAGTGGGTAGAGCGTTCGCGCGCTAAGCGAAGGGTCCCGGGATCGATACCGGCCCCGGAACAATTTTTCCTGAAAATTATTCAAACCTGCTTCACAGGGAGCTACTACCTGAAAGCCAGATTTGCAGAAGAATATCTATGTTACAGTTAACTCCAGAGAAGAACGGATGGGTTTAGCATGGTGGCGGTTAGAAACTTAGAGAATAAGAAAGAGAAAGGGAAACTTTGAGAAGGATAAATGTTCATTCTGTAGACAGAAAGGGGGCGCTATGCATATATGGTCCAGAAAATGTTAGGATAAGGAAATTATTTATTGAAAAATCAATTTTAGAACTAAATATCAGTATCATAGTAGTTTATAATAAATTACGTAAGAGAAAGAACAGACATTAAGGATGTTTGAGAATAAGGTTCTTAGGAAAGATTTGGGGCTAAAAGGGATGAAGTTACAGGAAAATGGAGAAAGTTACACAACGCAGAACTGCACGCATTGTATTCTTCACCTGACATAATTAGAAACATTAAATCCAGACGTTTGAGATGGACAGGGCATGTAGCACGTATGGGCGAATTCAGAAATGCATATACAGTGTTTGTTGGGAGGCCGAGACGTAGATGGAAGGATAATATTAAAACGGATATGAGGGAGGTGGAATATGATGATAGAGACTGGATTAATCTTGCACAGGATAAGGCGGCAATGTGAGGGGGCAATGAACCTGCGGGTTCCTTAAAAGCCATTTGAAAGTAAATAAGTAAGAGAAAGAAACTTGAATGAATTAAGAAACATTTATGTGACGAAGAACAAATGGGAAGAGAAAGTCATAAGCATATAATAAGGCCTATATAATAAGAATAAAATCGAGTCTTATATTTTATATATATTTTCATATTATGATAATGACTAGTTGTCAAAAGTAAAAGTGTGATAAATGTAATTTACTGTTAGATTACAGGGGTTATCTACGATGAATCGCAGACTTAAAAGTAAGGTAATAGCCAAGACGAGTGTCTGGAAAAGTACAGAACCGACATTAACATATTATCATGTTAAACTTGGATAGTTCTTGTGTAAATGAAGATGATAAGAATGAAAATTATGTTTCAGAATATTGTCAATTTCATATTTATATCCAAATCTGCTTTCAGGTATGTGAAGCTGACTTGAATAATTTCAAGGAAAAATTTGTACCGGGGTCGGGTGTCGAACCCGGGATCTTTGAGCGCTCTACCGACTGAGCTATTCAGAAATTCTACCAGACCCCGGCTCAATTATTTGCTTTATATCCACATACCGCAAAGTGGGGTGACTTTGAACGCTGAGGTGACTTTGAACAGTAATTTAGCGCCTTTCTAAATTAAATGCTGTACCCAATTGCGAAAAAACTGTTTAAGTTGTCAATAAATTAGTTCAGTTTTTTCGCAATTGGGTACAGCATTTAATTTAGGAAGGCGCTAAATTACTGTTCAAAGTCACCTCGGCGTTCAAAGTCACCCCACTTTACGGTACCTTAAGTGAGTTGACAAGACGTCAAAGACCTAGTATTGAGTGCACACTTTCTGTGTGACTTATATTTATTGTTTCCTGTTAACGAACAGTGACGTGTATCACATAAATCTAGTTTTCACGTATAGCTGAATTGGAATAAATTGTTCCGGGGCCCAGTATCGAAGAAAGCTCATAAGTTTGCATAAATGTTTCCGAACAGTTCTGTATAACATTTGAAAGCGTTTGCTTAACACGTTAACACTGCTGACTAATATTAACTGGTTTTCTCTAGTTGGCTTTCATGAAGAGTCTCTGTATCCTGAATATCACTAATTCTTGGTATTCCCGATTTTATTTTATCATAAGCTGAATCAGTTTCTTCAAACTTCTGAATTAATGCACAGTAAGAAAGTATGGTACAAGGGTCGTCTCTTAGATGTATTAAATCTTTGTCCGAAATCTTCTTAATCCGGCAGTGAAGTTTGTACTACATTCATAATAACAATTGCAACAAACTAATTCTTGTTCGAAAATTTAAAACAATTTCTTAAATTTTGAACTCTACTGTAACAAACAAGCCATATATCTAACAAACTTATTTTGAAACCTTAGATGTTATATTATAACAATGAAAGCTATAATTGTTTTAGCACGGAATAATTAAATTTCGTTCTTCACGCAATCTATAGCTTATGAATTCATCATAATTGAATTTGCTTGGAAATTATACAGAGGGTCGTACTGAAAGTCATGAGCAACACATTGCTATAATTTCAATTTCAATAATGTAACAAAAAACAATTATATGATCATAATCTACAGATTTTACACTATGTATTGACATATTGTGACGTCATTAACTTCTATTATGTGACTACAGGCAATGTTTGCAAAATGGTCGACAACGATGGTTCGTTTCGACAGCGTGATGTCATTAAATTCCTTGTTAAAGAAGAAAAATACGCTGCTGAAATTTATCTCAGACTTCAGCGTGCATACGGAGATGTGTGCATGGGCGCCAGCAGTGTTAGGAGATGGGTGAAACATTTCGAAGATGGGAACACGAGCATCCAAGATGAGCCTCGTAGCGGTCTCCCTCGAACTGCATCCACGGAACGCAACAAGGAAAGAGTTGATGAGTTCTTGTATACATTTTGGTTGGATTTCTTGAACCTGAACAGACCATAAAGGGTGTCCGCTATATTCAGACAATTTTGAAGCTTCGTCATGCATTGCGCTAGAAACGCCCTGGAAAGAAGATCATCCTGCAACACGATAACGCGTGGCCTCACACTGATCGTGTCACTGTTGAGAAAATTAGAACATTTGGGTGGAAAAAACTTCCGCAAACTCCCTACAGTCCCGACTTGGCACCCTCTTTTCAGTTCTGTAAAGGAGCAGCTGCGAGGCCAACGCTACGAGACGCTGGAGGACATCCGGAAAGCAGTGCGCCAGTGTCTTCGGGAAGATGAAACGGACTTCTACAGCAAGGGAATTCTCAAACTTACAGAACGACGGGGAAAATGTGTGTAAAGAAATGGAGACTATGTTGAAAAGTGATAGAAAAGTCTGTAGATTAAGATGATGTACCTGGTTTGTCTAAAAAATAAAAATTAAGATTTATAATAATGGGTTGCTCATGACTTTCAGTATGACCCTCGCATTAATTTCAACTATGTTAGATGCTTTGTAATACCCCCATACATTTAACTGCTCGACAATATCAATTCAGAATCCTATTGTGTATTGAAGTACTCTCTATTTCTTTCATTAACACTCGGGTCTCACTTAGTTGTGTCATCGTTTTTATTTTCTGTATTGTCTGTACCGGGTGATTCTGTGACTTTATTATTAACAAATTTGATATAGGAACCCATGCCCGGAAACATTCTTTTCAACAGGTTTTTTTAGTAGGTTATTTTACGACGCTTTATCAACATCTTAGGTTATTTAGCGTCTGAATGAGATGAAGATGATAATGCCGGTGAAATGAGTCCGGGATCCAGCACCGAAAGTTACCCAGCATTTGCTCATATTGGGTTGAGGGAAAACCCCGGAAAAAACCTCAACCAGGTAACTTGCCCCGACCGTGAATCGAACCCGGGCCACCTGGTTTCGAGGCCAGACGCGCTGACCGTTACTCCAAAGATGTGGACTTTTCGACAGTTCAATCTTTCATTTGTGTAATCAGTGTAGCCAGCTTACATCGAACTCTGAAGTTTGGTTACAGACATTCTGTTTCCTACAAACCTTGATCACCCCTAATTTAGAGTTTCGCTAACTCTAAATATTAATTAATAAAGCAAAGAGTAGCCTCTTATTATTTTGTTTCCTTGCAATTCATAATACTCGTAAATGTAGTAGGTTATCTGCAGTAATCTTGTGAATTGTGTAACCGGTAGGTAATTTGTTTTCGTAGCACTGAAAGTTCACAACATTTTGTTTTATTTGCTATCATTCCATCTTTTCGCGGTTTGCTCCGCTATATTTTATAAGGGTGAGATAGCCTACCGCACAACCCTTAGCCAACAAGTTTATGACTACACTTAAGTTGTATTTCTCTATCCTGCCGAATCTCGTCCAATTTTAAAGAATATGGGTCCGACGGAACTTTCATTAAGCAGCAGTGGGCTATGATTAGCTGTTTTGGGCGGAACGGACGTGGCCTGCGGGCAGTGTGTTGCGCACCTCTACCACGTGAATTCAGACGCGACAGCGAGTCATCTAACCAGAAATCTTCACAGCGACCCAACAACAGACAAGCCAGCACATCCAAAACACAAAGTTGAAGACCTCGGGGGAGGAAAAAGCCATTAAAAAGTTGGGAAGTCCAGGTACGTAACCGAGTTAACCAAGTTCTGGCCAGCCAACTTCTCTGCAACATACCACTCACTCACTCACATTATTATTATTATTATTATTATTATTATTATTATTATTATTATTATTATTCCATTTAGTGTTCTGCCCAAGACCACGTCTTTCACTGCAAACCCAGCTTTCTCCAATCCTTCCTATTTTCTGCTTTCCTCTTCGTTTCCTCATATGATCCACATATCTCAATGTCTTCTATGATCTGGTATCTTCTTCTACCCCGAACTCTATTCCCGTTCACCATTCCTTCCAGTGCATCCTTCAGTAGGCTGTTTCTTCTCAGCTAGTGACCCAACCAATTCCTTTTCTTCTTCCTGATCAGTTTCAGCATCATTCTTTTTTTTTTTTCACCCACTCTTTCCAACACAGCTTCATTTCTTATTCTGTCTATCCACTTCACACGTTCAATTCTACTCCATATCCACATTTCAAATGCTTCTATTCGATTTTCACTTCGTCGTAATGTCCATGTTCCTGCTCCATACAATGCCACACTCCATACAAAGCACTTCATTAGTCTCTTCCTTAGTTCTTTTCCCAGACGTTCCGCAGAAAATGGTCCTTTTTCTATCAGAAGCTTCCTTGCCCATTGCTATCCTCATTATTATTATTATTATTATTCTTTGTCTGTTGTCTCCATATGTATTAAAAATGATAACTTACATGTAGGCAATTTCGATACATTCAATATATAGAACTATTAGAACAGTGGTTGTCAGCACTCGCTGAAATGTGCAACGGGTAAGCGGAGCCGTCCCGTGTGCACCGTCGTGCAGCAGGAAGAGGTAGAGAGCATACCCGCTAGCAGCTACGAGTGCACCATGCTGCACTGTGTTCTCTGCGGGTAAGAGACGCTAGCCCCAGGGTGCTCTGCGCTGACGACCCCTGTATTAGAACATGGCACCAGGTGGTCCGGGTTCGATTCCCGGTCGGGGCAAGTTACCTGGTTGAGGTTTTTTCCGGGGTTTTCCCTCAACCCAATGTGAGCAAATGCTGGGTAACTTTCGGTGTTGGACCCCGGACTAATTTCACCGGCATTATCACCTTCATCAATAAATAACCTAAGCTGTTGATACAGCGTCGTAAAATAACCTACTAGAACATGGCAATGTAATTTTCTTTAATGTGAATTGTATAATCTTTCTACACAAATTGGTATATTTTCTGTAAGAATTAACTCCTTTCCATAAAATTTAATAGTATTGATTTTTGTAAATTAGTCACTGTAATCTTTGTCCTTTATTTTGTTGTTATTATCTCAATTATTTAGTTAATTTGTACCATAGTTGTTCATTTTATTATACAGTGAGGTTGGCTATTAAGGCCGGGTCTGGACGAAAACTCGAGCGTCCCCAACTAACCTCACTGCATTAATTGTATCCAATGGCTGTTATCCAGCACATAAATGTCACATACATATCAATAAATAAATAAATACAAAGTAAACCAATGAAACGGGCGATTTTAAAACCTCCATAATTACGGCACTGATTAAAAGAAAACATTTACTGTAAATTCAAAGTAAATAATAGCATTTAACTGTATTTCACAATGCTCTTATTTTCTAAATACTACGTCTGAAGGTCATCTCCGTTTTACTGTGCAGATTCTTCAAGCCTAAATTCTATGTTCCCCATTACATACATCATTCCATCACCATTTCTCCAGTCCATCATAGCATTTCCCGATCGCCGATGGGAAACGCACGGATGGGGCTGGCCTAGGGACGAGGGAGGTTGCTTGCTCGAAACCCCAGATCACATATAGATTGCTCATTCCTATGTTAAAATCGGTTGCACTTTGAAGAGAACAACCGCCAGGAGCGCCACCCGTCCGTCGTAAACGAACACGAGATGGCAGTACAGTCGCTAATGCAATTCAAATGGGAGTTAATGACGTGACTCCTTATGTAACAACTAGATGGCAGCATAGTAAACCTGACAAATTTGTTACCGTCAAAACCTATAACGCCGAGCAATCTGATCGAAACCTAGCTACGCAGCGAACCTTATGTAGTCAGCCGGTGTGAGTCTGGGAATGCGTCTAGTTTGAGAGTTAGCACATTAGATCGTAACAGGTCGCAGTGCTGTACCATAATGCCCCCCTCCCGTAAATTCAATTCCATTCACATTACATAACGCAACATTACAGGAATTTCAGAAACTTCATTAGAAATACTTTGAGTTCTTCGACGTTTCGTAGGAGTGGATCACTTAACACTTTACTCTTCAAATACCCGCACAAGAAGAAATCGCGATCTCGCGAGCTATGGACTGAATTAACTGATTGTCTAGTCGTGTGACTGGTCGATCCATCCTGTTGAAATCACGTGGCTTGGTTGATTTCAGATCTCTCCGCAATTTGAGGAAACAAAGATTCTTCAATCATTCAGCTATAGCTTTTACGTGACAGTAACAGAATTCCTATTATCATCCTCAAAGAATTACGAACGGGTGATTCAAAAAGACGCTACTGCACACAACACAGTAATTTTGGCGCTGTGCAATGGTTCATTATGCATTTCATGAGGATTGGGTGCTGCCCTTTCGGAGTTAATCTTTTGTTTCCAAGGCCGTTGGTCATTCCAGTTAGACCTAGGCCTATTAGTAGACAGTGGATCTGGGATGACTTAAGGAAAAGTGAAATTGTTTCGTTATCAGAGTATATGGCACGTGCCGCGCCGTCCGTCTTTTGTGTACCTGGCGAGTACAGCAGCGTACAAAACGAATGAACCCCGATCTGTTCATAGTAATATTGTAACGCAGTGTGTGTAGTTATGTTATCCTGCTCAAGTATTTAGTACGCGTTGAATATGCTGTGCCGCTCCATTCATAATGGCAAAACGTTAAATTCGCTCAGAGATACGAAATATAATTAAGAAGTATGAGAGTGACATTTTATGTATTAACGAAGACAATTTCGTGTGTAATGTATGTAAAATTGAAATAAAAACCAGGACAACTCAGACTATAGAGAAACATTGCAACAGTACATCGCACAGGAAATGCGATGAAATGAAATCTGAGAAACCATCTACATCGTCATCATCATTTAGTTGTGCGGGTCTAACGACACGTGCAACATGATGCTCAGTACAAATATTCCTCTAAAGAAATTGAATGATCCCCAGTTTAGAGGTTTTCTTCAGAAATTCTCTCGGTACAAAAACTGTTAGCGATAGGCTAAGACAATTCAGCTTCGACAACTTACGAGAATATATCGTCGTTTACTGCAACGCTGGTAATTGCATCAATGATGACGAGGACTAAACTTGCAAGGTATGTACTACAGTATGTTATTTTTCTTCTCCTTCTGACTACGGAGATACAGTAGCATGTAACGTCGTCTGTTTACGTTTAAAACCTGTTCAGCCAATGGTCTGAATGAAAAAAATGTAACATAGTAAATGTGCACCTACATTCAACGATAAGTCATCTCGCATCCACTGTCTACAGTAGGACGAGATGAAGAAAATTGATGGGCGATAGAAGACAAATAAAAAAATTGGAAACAGAAAGAAAGATGAGGAAAGGAGATGGAGAATACAGAGTAATAAAAAAAGGAAAAAAAAAAAAGAAATGGAGTAATGTGTAAACATTTCCAGCCATCACATCTCATGAAAAACTGAGAATAAGTACAGAGAAAAAAAACAACAGAGAAGTATTCTCCTGAAGGTATATTGTTCGAATAATGATCTTGTGTACATAATACAGTACGTATCCATTCACTGACGTAGCACTCTATTATACATAGGATATAACAGATATTATTTGAATGTGCTGACAGTTTCATGTAGGCCTACTTCGATGCTTTGATCAGCTACAGTGAAGCCAGGAAATTAACAAACTTATTGCTGTGACAAATATATGGTTCTGTGGAATACTAAAGCAAATGAAGTCTAGATTTTGACACTGAAAAGTAAAACCAGGCTTTATGAATTGTTACTTACAATTACACCTTACTTCACATATACCAGAAAATCGGGTTTCATAAGAGGATTTTTTAAATGCCGGTCTCGAGAACTATACATCATGTATCAGAAATGACGTTACACAGACCGGTAGTAGGTTCAGTGGCCCAAAGCAATTATATTTCCTTCATATACTTATGGCCGATAACGCGTCACGTGAGCAGTAGAGGCCAATAAAGTTTTGTGTAGTCATACTATGATATTCACAAATGCACTTCTGTTACGGAGAATGGATTTGTTTTTAATTGCTGTATACTTAATGTGGGCAGTAAAGGAGGCTACGCTCAATTCAATTTAATCAATGTCAATAAAAGCTTTTGAAGAAAAATGTACTGTAAGCAGAACTGTGCACCAAGCCCAGCAGTCAAGTTCACATCATTTTGTTTTATCTGCTGTCATTCCATCTTGACATGGCTTCCTCCGGGAGAGAAGTGAAGTTAGGAAGTCCATGTCGTAGATTTGAGGCACGTGAAAAAAATCTTGTTTCTGATATAGGGCTACAGGCAAAATTTGTGAGCTATTTCTTGTTCATGTATAAATTCGGAAATAGCACCATAGTATTGGTCTAATCATTACCTTACAGTACTTACTTACTTACTGGCTTTTAAGGAACCCGCAGGTTCATTCCGCCCTCACATAAGCCCGCCACTGGTCCCTAACCTGAGCAAAATTAATCCATTCTCTATCATCATATCCCACCTCCCTCAAATCCATTTTAATATTATCTTCCCATCTACGTCTCGGCCTCCCTAAAGGTATTTTTCCCTCCGGCCTCCCAACTAACACTCTATATGCATTTCTGGATTCGCCCATACGTGCTACATGCCCTGCCCATCTCAAACGTCTGGATTTAATGTTCCTAATTATGTCAGGTGAAGAATACAATGCATGCAGTTCTGTGTTGTGTAACTTTCTCCATTCTCCTGTAACTTCATCCCTCTTAGCCCCAAATATTTTCCTAAGCACCTTATTCTCAAACACCCTTAATCTCTGTTCCTCTCTCAAAGTGAGAGTGCAAGTTTCACAACCATACAGAACAACCGGTAATATAACTGTTTTATAAATTCTAACTTTCAGATTTTTCGACAGCAGACTGGATGTAAAACGTTACCTTACTGTAACTTTAAAAATTACTAGCCGATGAAGTATCCTATGACATTTGATTATATATATATATATATATATATATATATATATATTATATATATATATATATATATATATATATATATATAAAGAATAGAAATCCGCAGTTTTTGTACGACGTAACACTTGTAATGAGTGTACCAGTAATACGCAGAGAATTTCATTCTAATATAAAATAATTCGATGTGCACGAATGTGAACTACTCCTACTCACACATTACAATATCAGAATACAATATTATAACACAGTCTAGTATATACAGTCACGAAGCTCAATACGTAGTAAATATGCATCCATAGATAGTTGCTAACCACTAGGGTCGCTAATATCGCCTCATTACAGGCAATGCGAAATAGTACCGGCACAGTCTATTGCTTCTAGCACCCTCACAACTTAAGCTACGTGACTGTATATAGGGGAGAGTCGGGTAGTATCGGACATCGGGTAATATCGGACAGTGAGTTTCTTTCATCTATCACACGATGATAGTACCTGATTGACATGGTTACGTTTCTGTGATGTCGCATAGAGAAACGTAACCATGTCATTCAGGTACTACCATATGGTTGTAGATGAAAAAAACGCACTGTCCGATAGTACACGATGTCCGATACTACCCGACTCTCCCCTACTACTAGGTGGTATTAAGTTGAAACAGAATTCTATATACGCTTAGAGCGTATTTCTAATCTAATGCACTATCTCGTATTTAAAATCCCGTCCCGGTGTGAAGCGTTTGAAATCTCTTCAGATATTGCACCTTACGAAAACCCCTCTCGTCTTTCTCAAGCACTGAACTGTACTTACTATGTCTCTCACTGCAGAAGTGCAGAGTCTGCAGACCAAGACTATTCTTTCTTCACCTCTCTTATCTAAGGTTAAAAGCCTTGATAACAGAAGGAGGTGGTGGGGAGAGAAGAAAGCATAGGCCTATAGGAACCAGCAGCTGACATGTAGCATTGTGAAGTGAGCTATCGAATGAAAGGGAGAACAAAAAAAATGATGGCAATGAAAGGTAGAACGAAAAAGACAACAATGAAAGGGGGGGGGGGTGAAAAAATAAAATGACGACAATGAAAGCCAGAAAGAAGAAAGAGGATGACAATGAAAGGGAGAACTAAAAATGACGGTGACGATGAAAAGAAGAATGAAAAGGAGGATGACAATGAAACGGAGAACGAGAAAAATTACAATGAAAGAACGAAAAAAGAGAATGACAATGGAATGGAGAATGAGAAAGATGACAATGAAAGATGAACGAAAAAAGTCACTTAAATGAAAAACGAAGAAAGCAGGATTACAATGAAAGGAAGGACGAAAAAAGAGAATGGGAATGAAATATAAAACAAGAAAAATGCCAATGAATCAAATAAAGATGACAATGAAATGGAGAACAAAAAGGATGACAATGAAAAGAAGAACGGAGAAAGAGAATGGCAAAGGAAAAACGAAAAAAGAAGATGACAACGAAAGGAAGAACGAAGTAAGAGAATGAGAATGAAAGGAAGGACGAAAAAGAGATAACAATGAAAGGAAGGACGAAAAAGAGGTAACAATGAAAGGAAGAACGAAAAAGGACGATGACAATGAAAGGAAGAACGAAAAAGAGGATGACAATGGAAGAAAGAAGAAAATAATAAGTATGAAAGGAAGAACGAAGAAAGAGGATGACAACGAAAGGAAGAACGAAGTAAGAGAATGAGAATGAAAGGAAGGACGAAAAAGAGATAACAATGAAAGGAAGGACGAAAAAGAGGTAACAATGAAAAAAGAACGAAATAAGATGAGAATGAACGGAATAACAAAAAAGAGAATGACAATAAAAGAAAGAACGAAGAAAGAGAATAAGAATGAAATGAAGACGAATAATAGGATGCCAATGAAAAAGAGAACGAAAAAGGATGACAATGAAAGGAATAACAAAAAGAAGAATGACAACGAAAGAAGGAAGAAAGAGAATAAGAATGAAATGAATAACGAGAAATAGAGTGACAATGAAAAAAGAACGAAAAAAGAAGAGAATGAAAGGAATAATAAAAAAGACAATGACAATAAAAGAAAGAACGAAGAAAGAGAATAAAAATGAAATGAACGAAAAGTAGGATGACAATGAAAAAGAGAACGAAAAAAGATGGCAATGAAAGCAATAACAAAAAGAAGAATGACAATGAAAGAAAGAACGAAGAAAGAGAATAAGAATGAAATGAAGAACGAAAAATAGGGTGACAATGAGAAAAGAACGAAAAAAGAAGAGAATGAAAGGAATAACAAAGAAGAGGCTGACAATGAAAGAAAGAACAAATAAAGACAAAAAAGAATAAAAGAACGAAAAAAGGGGATGAGAACGAAAGGAAAAACGAAGAAAGAGAAAAAGAAAGAAATGAAGAACGAAGAAAGAGGATGACAATGAAAGGAAGAACGAAAAAAGAAGATAATGAAAGGAAGAATAAAAACGAGGACAATGAAAGAAGAAAAAAAGATGACAGTGAAAGAAAGAATGAAGAAAGAGGATGACAATGAAAGGAACAACGAGAAAAGAGTAATGAAAGAACGAAGAAACAGAATGCGAATGAAAGGAAGAACGAAAAAAGAAGATGACAATGAAAGGAAGAACGAAAAACAGGATGACAATGAAAGAAAGAACGAAGAGAGAGATTGAGAATGAAAGGCACAAAAAATAATGAAAGGAAGAATGAAAAAGAGGATGACAATGAAAGTAAACGCGGGAAAACGGGATGACAATGAAATTTAAGAATAAAAGAAGAGGATGACAAAGAAAGATAACGAAAAAGAAGAATAAAAGAGAAAATGAAAATGAAGAATAAAAGGAAAGAAGAAGAAAGAGACGGCAATGAAAACGAGAACGAAAAAAGAGAACAATGGGAGAACATAAAAGAGAGAGGACACAATGAAAGAAAGAGGACACAAAGAAGAAAGAACAGAGAAAGATGACACACTGGAAAGAGAAAGAAAGTGAAGAAACGAATTAAGAAAATACATAGTAACAAGAAAGAAAGCGAAAGAAGTAGACCTAAAAGGAAATAGAATAAAAGGTCATTATGTTTAACAAGGGGAATTTTCATAATGTCATTAAATATAAAATAGGCTTACATGTAAATAACAATATTCTATACTACAGCTGACCAACTTACAGATCGGGAACCACAAGTACTGTAATCCCTGAATCACTGTGTCTGAAACTCTGTTAGACTAACTCCGCCAACGGTATGAAGAAGAAAACAAATAGCCAATACTTTCCAAGATGAGAAATATTTGAGATGTGAAATGTGAGCCTGCCCTGCCGATCTCACCTCCGCGCCCCCTATGTTTGCGGCGGCGACTTGACCACATTATGTTGGAGAGGTCGTAGATGTGGCAACCCCGCTGATCAGATTCCTGAGTTTGGAAGGCGAGCAGCTGCCCAGACCTTCGGACTCGCTCGAGTACAGTGAACCCTGGGTACAGGCCCCGACCACCACCTGTGCGGCGGGGTTCCAAATTTGCACCTCTTGTACAACTTCCCCATGATGCCGGGGAGCGCGAACGAGTGTTCAGTTCCTTCTCAATGCTGAACGGATGACAATTTAATTTCATCATTGGAGAACGTTAGTAATTCGTTGCGGTATTATTTCAGAATTAAGGGCTGTAACCACGTCTTATTTTCTATCTGATTTGCATATTGTTTTATTTCTAAAGGGAACAAAAACCTTGAAATCTGGTTAAATTACGCGGTCGAACATCCACACCAGCGTCGTGGTACTACCACTGAAGATGGAGGAGCATTCCTCCGAAACGTATGGTTTTTAACAGATTTTATTAATTTTATTCAATCATTAAAAAGTGTTCATATAACTGTATCAAATTACTTTTATTGTATATAACTATTGAAATCTGGCACTATTAATGGTTCTGTGGTATTGGAAATGATTAAAAGTCAATTTAAATTTTTATAAGTCGAAATATTAAATGATGCATTCGGTTTTGAACAAACTGATATTTCATTCATTCATGTAGTGTTCTGCCCAAGGGCAGGTCTTTCACTGCAAACCCAGCTTTCTCCAGTGTCTCCTATTTTCTACCTTCCTCTTTGTTTCCTCATATGTTCCATATATCCTAATCTCGTCTATCATCTGATATCTTCTTTTACCTCGAACTATTCTCCCGTTCACCATTCCTTCCAGTGCATCATTCAAGTAGGTAGTTTCTTCTCAGCCAGCGACCCAACCAATTCCTTTTCCTCTTCTTGATCATTCTTTCTTCACCCACTCTTTCCAACACAGCTTCATTTCTATTCTGTCTGTCCACTTCACACGTTCCATTCTTCTCCATATCCACATTTCAAATGCTTCTATTCGCTTCTCTTCAATTCGTCATAATGTCCATATTTCTGCCTCCATACAATGTAACACTCCACACAAAGCACTTCACTAGTCTTTTTCTTAGTTCTTTCTCCAAAGGTCCGCAGAAGATGCTCCTTTTTATATTAAAAGCTTCCTCGCCTATTGCTATCCTCCTTTTGACTTCCTGACAGTAGCCCATGTTACTGCTTATAGTACACCCCAAGTATTTGAAGCTGTCCACTTGCTCTACTGCCTCATTTAGAATTCGCAAGTTTATCGTATTAGACAGCGCATATTCCGACTTTTGAAAGATCTTTATTGGCTATTAAATGAATGCTTACGTAAATCGTAATACATTGAATTGCTTCTTGAAAGGTTTTCTAAGAAAACATTCTTTAGACTCAATGTATATGGTTTCTCAGAAAGTATTAACAGTGAATTAATAAATCCCCCATAATGGTAAATCGGCCCATTAAAAACAAAAAGGCACAATATGAAAACAACATAAAGTATCATTGAAGTTGTATGTATGCTTCTTTTTAAATTTATTTTTAATTGGTATTTTACGACGCTTTATCAACTGTTGTGGTTCTCTAGCGTTTGAGTAAGATGAAGGTGATAATGCAAGCGAGGTGAGTCCAGGGTCCATTGCCGAACGTTACCCAGCATTTGCTCTTAATGGGTTGAAGGGAAAGCCCCGGAAGAAACCTCAACCAGAGAACTTATCCTAACCAGGATTTAAATCCGGTCCGGTAGTTTCACGGTCAGACGTGCTAACCGTTATTCCACAGCGGTGGATTGTATGTATGTTTAGCCAACAGTCCGAAGACCAGTTGAAACCTCGTAAGTGACATCGATAAGGCAACTTTCATGGGGCAACTAAGCGAAAGATAATGGAGTACAGTGGCTAGTTCCTTTCCCCCTTCATTGCATTCATTGCTGACCAGTAACATAAAATATGTCACTAATCAGACTCAAGATTCATTATTGTGGACCGTAATTTATTTCAATAATGTGGATAGTAGGCCTAAGTTGTTTCAATATTGTGGATTGTAATTTGTTACAATATTCTGCATCGTAATCTGTTTCAATACTGTTCAATATTGTGGTTCATAATTTGCTTCAATATTGTGCGTCGTATTTGCTTCAATGTTATGGATCTCAATTTATTTTTGCTTCATTATTGTGGAATATAATTAGTTTCAATATGTATTGTGGATCATACTGTTTCAATATTGTGGATTGTAATTCGTTTCAATATTGAGGCCTGTTATTTCAATGTTGTGAGTCGCAACCTATTTCAATATTGTGAATCGTAATCTATTTCAATGCTGTGAATCGTAATGCATATTTTAATATTTTAGATGGTAATCTGTTTGAGTTATATTACCGGTTGTTCTTTATGGTTGTGAAACTTGGACTCTCACTTTGAGAGAGGAACATAGGTTAAGGGTGTTTGAGAATGAGGTTCTTAGAAAAATGTTTGGGGTTAAGAGGGATGAAGTTACAGGAGAATGAAGAAAGTTACACAACACAGAACTGCACGCATTGTATTCTTCACCTGACATAATTAGGAACATTAAATCCAGACGTTTGAGATGGGCAGGGCATGTAGCACGTATGGGCGAATCCAGAAATGCATATAGAGTGTTAGTTGGGAGGCCGGAGGGAAAAGACCTTTGGGGAGGCTGAGACGTAGATGGGAGGATAATATTAAAATGGATTTGAGGGAGGTGGGATATGATGATAGAGACTGGATTAATCTTGCTCAGGTAGGGACCAATGGCGGGCTTATGTGAGGGCGGCAATGAACCTCCGGGTTCCTTAAAAGCCAGTAAGTAAGTAAGTAAGTAAGTAAGTAAGTAATCTGTTTCAACACTGTGGACTGTAATTTCTTTCAATACTGTCCATCGTAATTTTGTTTCAGTAGTGTAGATTGTGATTTATTTCAATAACTCTTGATAGTGGTTAATTTTAATTTTTCAATTTATAGTCTCCTGCATCTTGAATTTGTCTACAAATTCAGCTCTCTCCCTATTTTTTTAAATCACTGAAACAACGTTTTCATAGGGTATGTAAGAAATAATGTCTTTGTAGCTTGTAAAGCACGGTTTTCCGTGTCACTGACCTGTTTACAAAGGAAATTCTAACCTGCTACAAGTCATAAGCTCAGTTTAAAAATAAATTATTAACAGTCTTTGTAGCGTGACATGCCTAAAGCTGTCAATCCACCTCTGAAGAAAATGTGAACAAAACTTCTAACATTTTACTCACACTCTTTTACAGTAAATAATGTATAATGCTGATTGTATGTTTATGTAGTAAAATAACGTAACGTTTAAAGAATAACGAATTTCAGTTACCGTTAAATATTGATTACTTCATACTTAGCACATAACATTTCTTTCAATATCCAAACGGAGTGCTGAGGTGAAGATTCTTTAGACAACAGGAAGATGCATGGGTGGGATGGAGGTGGAGCTCCATGCTTTCATAACATCAGCACTAGAATCCTGTGATCGGTACCACGATTCGACAGTATGGAGCATGTCTCTTTTTCTCGATTGTGATACCTTTCAAGTCTAACGTCTATATTGATACAAAATTCGGAAAATCTTTTGAATTCGAAGAAAAATAATACAACTACTTCAACATCACAGAAGAGTTTAAGAACATAGCTATTTAGTAAAGGTGAAAATAATAAATTTAACACAACGTTATCTAAAGTCTTTATTTTATTTATTTTTATTTTATTGGGTTATTTTACGACGCTGTATCAACATCTAGATTATTTAGCGTCTGAATGATATGAAGGTGATAGTGCCGGTGAAATGAGTCCGGGGTCCAGCACCGAAAGTTACACAGCATTTGCTCGTATTGGGTTGAGGGAAAACCCCGGACAAAACCTCAACCAGGTAACTTGCCCCGACCGGGATTCGAACCCGGGCCACCTGGTTTCGCGGCCAGACGCGCTGACCGTTACTCCACAGGTGTGGACCTCTAAAGTCTTATTAATGAAATTATATTAGTCAGCGAACTATGCAATGAAGGGGACAGTAACTGGCCACCCTATCCCATTATCTCCTGGCTTAGTTGTCATAAGCGATGCCTTATTGGTATTAATAATAATAATTATTAATTATTATATTATACATGGTGATTCACGAGGATTAACCGTTCCTTACGGAGTTTATTTCCGAAGACAGTCTGACCAAAAAATGTCATATAAACATTTGCCCTAATCTCAATATTTTCAGAATTACACTAATTTGAAGTTGTTTGTAAAATACCATTATTCTTGAGTTTTAAGGGTAAAAGAATATTGCAGATAAAGAATGAACTATTCAAGAGTATCATTTCTTTAATTAGCTAGTATTCTGAAGCTAAAAATATGTTGCTTCATACAGATTTTTTTTTTCGGTCTTTAACTACAAAATTACATTTTCTTACGCATTTATCACAATTGTTACAAATCACGCAACTCTTGAATAATTTCAAGGGAAAAATTGTTCCGGGGCCGGTATCGATCCCGGGACTCTGGTTGAACGTACCAGCGCTCTGCCAACTGAGCTACCCGGGAACTCCACCCGACACCGTCTCAACTTTTCCCTTTATATCCACACAACTCGCGTGGGCTGACGGAACGCCAGAGACCCACATCGAGTGCACACAAACTCTGTGTGACTTGGAATTGTGGTTTTCTGTTAACGTACACAGTGACGT